>NW_024632539.1:0-738 GCF_008729295.1 Plectropomus leopardus
ACATTTTTCACCATAGTATAGTATGCGATTTTTGGCCATTTTTTCAATGTGCTAAATAAGGACATTTTTGGACTTTTTTGACAGTTGTTTCCACTTTGTATAGTATAATGCATCTCTACAAGCTATAATATGTCCTTTTCAGCCATTTTTGGGACGTGCCACAATTTGACATTTTTCACCATAGTATAGTATGCGATTTTTTTGTCCAATTTTTCAACGTGCTAAATAATGACATTTTTGGACTTTTTTGGACTTTGTTTCCATTTTGTATGGTATGATGCCTATCTACAAGCTATAATATGTCATTTTCAGCCATTTTTGGGACGGGCCACAATTTGACATTGTTCGCCATAGTATAGTATGCGATCTTTGTCCATTTTTTCAACGTGCTAAATTATGACATTTTTGGACATTTTTGACAGTTGTTTCCACTTTGTATAGTATAATGCATTTCTACAAGCTATAATATGTCATTTTCAGCCATTTTGGGACGTGCCACAATTTGACATTTTTCACCATAGTATAGTATGCAATCTTTGTCCATTTTTTCAACATGCTAAATTATGATATTTTTTTTACTTTTTTGGCTGTTGTTTCCACGTTGTAGAGTGTGATGCGTCTTTACGAGTCAAAATGTCATTTTCAGCCATTTTTGGGATGGGCCACATTTTGACATTGTTCACCATAGTACAGTATGCGATTTTTGACATTTTTTTGGAACTTGCAAAATAAAGACAT
>NW_024632540.1:0-233 GCF_008729295.1 Plectropomus leopardus
TACAACAATAATGGGGGGCATATAATAAATTACATACACTCATGAGCGCTATTGTCGCTAAAATGTTATCTACTCTATTCATGCTTCATTTGCTGATATTGGTTCAAATCAATTCATCTCTCACAAGAAAAATTCCTACCAATGTTTTTGGCTTACCTTTGCAACAATGACACCACAGCTGCATGATGATTTATATAAACACTGGATAATGCCCCCCCCCCCCCACCACACAC
>NW_024632540.1:245-571 GCF_008729295.1 Plectropomus leopardus
TTCCAGTTAGGCTATTCTTTTTACATTTGACATCTTTTTGTAATTTTTCATTCATTTATATTAGACGTTCAGCTCAATAGCTCCCAGGTCATGTGACCAATGGACTCAAAATCAGTGTGGGATGATAGTACTCCACTGGCTGCATGAGATACACCTCTTGTTTTTACATTTTACACCTTTTGTAATTTTTATTACTTTTTTATATGTAAATATTAGCATTTTAGCTCAATAGCTCCCAGGTCATGTGACCAATGGACTCAAAATCAGTATTACCCAGGCTGCATGAGATAGCCTACACCCGCAGCCGTCTGCTCTGCTCCGTGTGT
>NW_024632541.1:0-901 GCF_008729295.1 Plectropomus leopardus
CTTGGGGGCGTTGGTGTGTGTGTGTGTGTGTGTGTGTGTGTGTGTGTGTGTGTTGGGTCTTACGGAGGTCTCTTGGGGGCGTTGGGGTCTTTCCTCTTGCGGCCCCTCTTTCCGAAGCCCTTGGGGGGGATGTAGTCTCTCATCTCTCTGTTGTAGCGAACCTTGTCGGCCTTCGCCATGTCCTCAAAACACTTCTTATCACTGGCTGTCAGAGCCTGCACACACACACACACACACACACACACACACACAGATAAACACACACACACAAACACACATTATTATATTAAGGCTTTCCTCTGCAGCTGCACTGTAAGTGTGAGGTTGTGTGATGTTGGGACATTGTGACAGTGTGATGTTGTGACACTGACGTGACAGTGTGATGTTTTCACGTTGTAACAGGTTGATGTTTTGACGCTGTGACAGTGTGATGTTTTGACGTTGTGACACTGATGTTTTCACGTTGTGACAGTGTGATGTTTTCACGTTGTGACACTGATGTTTTGACGTTGTGACACTGATGTTTTCACGTTGTGACAGTGTGATGTCTTCACGTTGTAACAGGTTGATGTTTTGACGCTGTGACAGTGTGATGTTTTGACGTTGTGACACTGATGTTTTCACGTTGTGACAGTGTGATGTTTTCACGTTGTGACACTGATGTTTTGACGTTGTGACACTGATGTTTTGACGTTGTGACAGTGTGATGTTTTGACGGTGTGACGTTTTGACGGTGTGACAGGTTGATGTTTTGACATTGTGACAGTGTGATGTTTTGACGGTGTGACAGTGTGATTTTGACGTTGTGACACTGATGTTTTGATACTGTGACAGTGTGATGTTTTGACACTGTGACAGTGTGATGTTTTGACGTTGTGACACTGATGTTTTGACACTGTGA
>NW_024632542.1:0-934 GCF_008729295.1 Plectropomus leopardus
TGGCCATTTTTTTTGACATGCTAAAATATAATGTTTTTGGTGTTTTTTTGGCCACGATTACCACTTTGTATACAATTACATGTCTCTACGAGCTATTCTATGTCGCTTTTGACAATTTTTAGGAGTGGTCCAATTTTGACTTTTTTCGCCATACTATACTATTGCCTTGGTGGCAATTTTTTTGACATGACAAAATATCAGGTTTTTGGCGTTTTTTGGCCACGATTCCCACTTTGTATACAATTATGCGTCTCTACAAGCTATTCTATGTCGCTTTTGACCATTTTTAGGAGCGGTCCAATTTTGACTTTTTTCGCCATACTATACTATTGCCTTGGTGGCCATTTTTTTGACATGACAAAATATCAGGTTTTAGGCGTTTTTTTGGCCTTTATTCCCACTTTGTATACAATTACGCGTCTCTACAAGCTATTCAATGTCGTTTTCAGCTATTTTTATAAGCAGTCAAACTTGGACTTTTTTTGCCATACTATACTATTGCCTTGTTGGCCATTTTTTTGACATGCTAAAATATTATGTTTTTGGTGGTTTTTTGGCCTTTATTCCCACTTTGTATTCAATTACACGTCTCTACGAGCTATTCTATGTCGTTTTCAGCTATTTTTATAAGCAGTCAAAGTTGGACTTTTTTTGCCATACTATACTATTGCCTTGGTGGCCAGTTTTTTGACATGCTAAAATATAATGTTTTTGGTGGTTTTTTGGCCACGATTCCCAATTTGTATACAATTACGTGTCTCTACAAGCTATTCTATGTCGCTTTTGACCATTTTTAGGAGTGGTCAAATTTTGACTTTTCTCGCCATACTATAGTATTGCCTTGTTGGCCATTTTTGTGACATGCTAAAATATAATGTTTTTGGTGTTTTTTTGGCCACGATTCCCACGTTGTATACAATTACGCGTCTCTACA
>NW_024632543.1:0-947 GCF_008729295.1 Plectropomus leopardus
TGTCAAAATTTGACATGTCCTAAAAACAGCTGAAAAACACTTAGTATAGCATGCAGAGGCATGTTATAGTATTTGGTGTTGAAAAAACATCCAAAAATGGTCTAAAAACCCATAAAAAAAAGCATGTTGAAAAAATGACCAAAAAAAGCAAGGCTATACTATGGCGAAAACGTCAAAATTTGACATGTCTCAAAAACAGCTGAAAAGCACTTAGTATACCATGCAGAGGCCTGTTATAGTATTCGGTGTTGAAAAAAACATCCAAAAATGTTCCAAAACCCCAATAAATAGCATGTTGAAAAAATGACCAAAAAAGCAAGGCTATAGTATGGCGAAAATGTCAAAATTTGACATGTCCTAAAAACAGCTGAAAAACACTTAGTGTAGCATGCAGAGGCATGTTATAGTATTCAGTGTTGAAAAAAACATCCAAAAACGGTCTACAAACCCATAAAATACCATGTTGAAAAAATGACCAAAAAAGCAAGGCTATAGTATGGCGAAAATGTCAAAATTTGACATGTCCCAAAAACAGCTGAAAACAACATAGTATAGCATGTAGACACATGTAATAGTATTCGGTGTTGAAAAAACATCCAAAAAAGGTCCAAAACCCCAATAAATAGCATGTTGGAAAAATGACCAAACAAGCAAGGCTATAGTATGACGAAAATGTCAAAATTTGACATGTCCCAAAAACAGCTGAAAACAACATAGTATAGCATGATGAGGCATGTAATTGTATTCAGTGTTGAAAAAACATCCAAAAAGAGTCCAAAAACCCATGAAATACCATGTTGAAAAAATGACCAAAAAAGCAAGGCTATAGTATGGCGAAAATGTCAAATTTTGACATGTCCCAAAAACAGCTGAAAAGCACTTAGTATGGCATGCAGAGGCCTGTTATAGTATTTGGTGTTGAAAAAACATCCAAAAATGGTCTAAAA
>NW_024632544.1:0-886 GCF_008729295.1 Plectropomus leopardus
AGTATGGCAAAAATGTCAAAAATGACATTTCCCAAAAACAGCTAAAAACTGTTCAAAACAACTTAAAATAGCGTATTGAGACACGCCATAGCATAGAAAGTTGCATAAACTGCAAAAAACACCCTAATTTTGAATGTCGAAAAAATGACCAAAAAAGCAAGGCTATAGTATGGCAAAAATGTCAAAAATGACATTTCCCCAAAACAGCTAAAAACTGCTTAAACCTATTTAAAATAGCGTATTGAGACACACCATAGCATAGAACGTTGCATAAACTGCAAAAAACACCCTAATTTTGAATGTCGAAAAAATGACCAAAGAAGCAAGGAAAGCAATGTCAAAAATGACATTTCCCAAAAACAGCTGAAAACAGCTTAAAACTGCATTAACTAGCGTGTCGAAACATGTCATAGCATAGAAAGTTGCAAAAAGGTCAAAAACACCAGAATTTAGCATGTCTGTAAAATGATCAAACATGCAAGGCTATAGTAAGGCAAAGCTGTCAAAATTTGACATGTCCCAACAATAACTCAAAAAACCTTTCAACAGGTTAGATTAGCCTGCCAAGACATGCCATAGCAAAGACAGTTGCAAAAACGCCCAAAAACACCATCATTTAGCATGTCGAAAAAGTGACCAAACATGCAAGGTCATAGTCAGGCAAAAATATCAAAAAATAACACGTCCCAAAAAAAGCTTAAAAAAACTGAAAAGTGTGTAAAATAACTTGCCAAGAAACGCCTGGCAAACGCATGGCATAGAATTTGGAAAAACGCCTTAAAACACCAAAATATGGAAAGTGGACAAAACAACGTAAAATACATGGCTATAGTAAGGCAAAAATGTCAAAAAATGAGCCAATGTCCCAAAACCTTAAAACAGCTGA
>NW_024632545.1:0-1683 GCF_008729295.1 Plectropomus leopardus
CCCAAAAGTTTTCCTCATAGTTTGTCACGAGCGTGCGAGCTGTGATCTGGGGATCGTACCGGGGCGGCGTGGTGCCTCCTGCCCGCTGTGGGTCCAGCGGGGGAGGAGGGTGAGTTGGGGGAGAGTGGCTCCGGCGGGGCCCAGGACGTGGCCCCTGATGTGGGGTTGTAGTAGTAGATCCTCCCTGAGGCTTCGTCCAGCAGCTGCTCCCAGACCGCCGCGCCCTGACAGGAAGCACATCACACACAGGCGTCAGTCACTGACTCTGCCGCCCTGACGGCGTCTGCAGGTGACTCCTACCTGAGAGGAGGCGGGGGAGAGCAGAGGGGAGGGGGAGGTCAGCTGCCCCCCCTCGCTCCCCGTGGACCGCTCCGTGTCTGCGGCGGGGGAGCTTGGAGGTCCGCGGGGGTCGGTCCAGGTGGTCTGTCGACTGACGGGATGGAAATAAAACACCTTCCCGCTGTCCTGGTCTGTGTGTACCTGAATACAACACACACATACACACACACACACACACACACACACACACACACACACACACACACACACGCTCTGCTCAGCAGACGCTGCGTTCAGGGACACTCAGGTTTTTTCTGTCAAGCCTCCATTTACGTTTTATTTCACAGTTTCATTGTTTCTGCTTTAAATTTGTTCATTTCAAAATAAAACTAATAAAAGTGACAAAACAGAAGCAAAAAAATAATAATAAGATGAGCGCAGAGTTTAAACCTCCTGAGCCACAGACACTGTTCAACAATACACTTCCAGGACTTTTCCAGGACTTTTCCATGACTCCAACGACCTTCAACCTTCATCAGTTCTTTTTCATCACAATACAACAGTTTTTTAAATATATATTATTTTAAAAAAGATCAGAACAGGATCAGGCTTTGGGCAGACAACTTTAAATCAGTGGCTGGATTTTGGATTTTTTTTACTTCCAATTTAAGAAAAACAATTTGGGCTATTTGTCATTTTTGTTTATTTTGTGATTATTTTATTTTAAAGACTGTTCTCGGGGGTTGGGGGGCATTAAAAATGTTTGGTAATTTTTTTTTCTTTAAAATTTTTTCGGTGATTTTTTAAGAAAGTCAAACATGCTTTGAACGGTATAATTTCATTTAAAAGGAAGAAAAAAACATGTTTTCTTAAAAAAATGCTAATGATTTTTTTTTTAAGTTGATTATTTTTGTTCTATAAAAAAGTGGTGATTTTTTTCTGTATTTAAAAAAAAAATATTTCTCAAGAAAGTCATCACAAAAACAATTGAAAATGCCAGTTTATCAGCCAAAAATTGTTAAAAACAGAAATTATTGTTGGATTTTCACATTTCTGACGATGCTTGAACACCTTATGTGTTATTATACAGGTTTTTGAAACAAGACTCTATGAGTTTTCCAAAACTTTCAAGGCATATGTAGTTTTCAAAACTGGAGAAGTAACAGGTAAGCTTCAGAGGAACACACCTGAGCGGCTCCGATGACGTCTGATGAAACTTTAATGAAGAGAGGACGCGGCTCGGAGGAGGATTACAGGAAAACACAGCTGAGAGCTTTTTACCCGTCAGACTGTCTGCTGGTTATTTACTTTTAACTCTTTAAATATTTTTGTTGCTTGCGTTTACGATGATATGATACCACTGCATTTAAATAAATATACACACATATATATACGTATATATAT
>NW_024632546.1:0-1459 GCF_008729295.1 Plectropomus leopardus
AACTCCCCCCCCCCCTTCTCATCGAGCTCCCCCTCCGCTGCCTGGTGCTCTGTGCCCAGGTGCATGCTGGGATGTGGAGGAGGAACGGCTTCTCTCTGATCAACCAGGTGAGTGGACATCCCATAATTGTGTCCCCTGTATCCCCTGAGTCCAACATGCCTCACCGCGGTCAGAACACGCGTGACGACATGAGTCCAACACGCCTCACTGTTTCTGTCTGTTTCAGATTTATTATTATCACAACGTCAAGTGTCGAGTAGAGATGTTCGACAAGGACATCAACATGCTGCAGGTACAACCTCACCCTCTGACTCACCCGTCCTCACCCTCTGACTCACCCGTCCTCACCCTCTGACTCACCCGTCCTCACCCACTGACTCACCCGTCCTCACCCACTGACTCACCAACCTCACCCACTGACTCACCCATCCTCACCCACTGACTCACCCCAACCTCACCCACTGACTCACCCAACCTCACCCACACTGACTCACCCAACCTCACCCACTGACTCACCCAACCTCACCCACTGACTCACCCAACCTCACCCACTGACTCACCCAACCTCACCCTGACTGACTCACCTCCCCCGTCCTCACCCACTGACTCACCCAACCTCACCCCACTGACTCACCGTACTCACCCACTGACTCACCCAACCTCACCCACATGACTCACCCGTCCTCACCCACTGACTCACCCAACCTCACCACACTGACTCACCCGTCCTCACCCACTGACTCACCCAACCTCACCCACTGACTCACCTGTCCTCACCCACTGACTCACGCGTCCTCACCCACTGACTCACCCGTCCTCACCCACTGACTCACCCGTCCTCACCCACTGACTCACCCCTCACTGACTCACCCACTGTCCTGTCTCACCCACTGACTCACCCTGTCCTCACCCACTGACTCACCCGTCCTCACCCACTGACTCACCCAACCTCACCCACTGGACTCACCCGTCCTCACCCTCTGACTCACCCGTCCTCACCCCACTGGACTTTGTGTGTGTTGTGTGTATTGTGAGTGTGTTGTGTGTGTGTTTTGTGTGTTGTGTGTGTGTGTTGTGTGTGTGTGTGTGTGTGTTGTGTGTTGTGTGTGTATTGTGTGTGTGTTTTGGTCTCTTACGGCTGGTTCTGGTTCTGGTTCCGGTTCCGTGCAGGCGGGGGCGTCCATGATGGATCCAAACCACTTCCTGATGATCGTTCTTAGTCGATTCGAACTTTTTCACATTTTCAGCTCTGCAGACTGCAGGAAGAGATACAGAGAGGCCAACAAGGTCAGTACTGACGCTCTACTGACACTCTACTGACGCTTGTACAGTCTACCAACACGCCACTCACACTCTACTGACGCTCTAGTGACACATTCCTGACACTGTAATGACACTCTACTAACACTCTACTGATGCTCTGCTGATGCTCTGAGGCCCTGCTGACACTCTACTAACA
>NW_024632547.1:0-877 GCF_008729295.1 Plectropomus leopardus
GCATAGAATTTCGCAAAAACGGCCAAAAACACCAGATTACAACATGTGGAAAAAATGACCAAGAAAGCAAGGCTATAGTATGGCAAAAATGTCAAAAAATGACATGTCCCAAAAACAGCTGAAATCAATTTTAAACCACATAAAACAGCGTGCTAAGACACGCCATAGCATAGAATTTTGCACAAATGGCCAAAAACACCAGATTACAACATGTCAAAAAAATGACCAAAACAGCAAGGCTAACAGCAAAAATGCCAAAAAATGGCATGTCCCAAAAACAGCTGAAAACCATTTGAAACCACATAAAACAGTGTGCTAAGTCACGCCATGGCATAGAATTTTGCAAAAACAGCCAAAAACACCATATTACAACATGTGGAAAAAATGACCAAGAAAGCAAGGCTATAGTATGGCAAAAATGTCAAAAAATGACATGTCCCAAAAACAGCTGAAATCAATTTTAAACCACATAAAACAGCGTGCTAAGACACGCCATAGCATAGAATTTTGCACAAATGGCCAAAAACACCAGATTACAACATGTCAAAAAAATGACCAAAACAGCAAGGCTAACAGCAAAAATGCCAAAAAATGGCATGTCCCAAAAACAGCTGAAAACACCTCAAAACAGCATAAAATAGCATGCTGAGACACGCCATAGCATTGGATTTTGCAAAAACAGCAAAAAAAACACCTAAATATAACATGTCGAAAAAAATGACCAAAAGAGCAAGGCTATAGTATGGCAAAAATGTCAATAAATGACATGTCCCATAAACAGTTGATAACAATTTTTAACCACATAAAACAGTGTGCTAAGACACGCCATGGCATAGAATTTCGCAAAAACGGCCAAAAACACCAGATTACAACATGT
>NW_024632548.1:0-1037 GCF_008729295.1 Plectropomus leopardus
CCTCCGTAGGGTGGCTGGGCTCTCCCTTACGGTGCGTACCCACCAAAGGCGATTAAAAATGATCACGCCTCAAGATTACATACAAAGTCAATGCAAAGACGCGATTTGACGCCTCATTTTGCCGGGCGACGCGATGGACGCGAAGTTCGCGGCGCGTTGGACGCGAAATTCGCTTCGCGTCCAACGCTCGAGTTGAAATAATTGAACTTTTGCGGCGTCGTCGCGTGAAGACGCGCCGCGACAGCCTATCAGCGTTGAGATCGTCATCGACGTGCTGACGTATGGACGTCCTGGTGTTCCCTCGCAAAATCTAATCAAACCGCCAGAAACAATGGAGGAGCAGCTTATCGTCGCCGTCACCGCTCACCCAGAGCTGTACGACAGTTTCCTGTCCCTTGTTGCAGGAGACGGTGGAACTCGCCGAGCTCACGCCGCCTCCGTAGGGTGGCATGCACCCAGAACCGACGTCGGCGCCTAGCCCGCAGACGACGCTGGGAACTTCTCCAGAGCAGGTGCAGTGCAGCGATCGTCAACGAGAGAATGAAATGGCGGAAGAAATGTTGTTGTTTGGGCGGGCTCGACGCGCGGCGCAATTTCGTCGCGCGTCGAGTCCCATTTTGGGGTTTTTGTACGAGCGTCAAAACTGGAGCGTCCAGCGCGACGCAATTTCATTTGAGGCGCAATGAAATAATTTTTATCGCGTTTGGTGGGTACGCCCCGTAAGGAATGAGACAAGGTTGAAGTTGTAACTTAACTTGAACATTGATGAAACCGAAAGCCTCCAGACATTATTTTATATATTTTATTTACTTCACTGTAAAATCTGACAAGTTGACCTTACATAAAATAGTCTTGGAGCCCCACTGCACGAAAAAGGAAAATAAATATAATAATTATTAAGTTTAAGAAACCTAGCTGTATTTACTTAATTTTGTGAAGTTGCTGCAACTTGAAATTGACAAGTGAAATTAACTTGTTCTAAGTTTTAGTATCTTAAGTAAACCATGTTCATCTGACTTAACTTGGTCATGACAAGG
>NW_024632549.1:0-425 GCF_008729295.1 Plectropomus leopardus
TTTGGACCATTTTTTCAGCTAGCTATGTTATAAATGGCCTCAACATGCTGTACTATGACTTATTTTAACATTTGGAGTGATCACTTTTTTTTTACCATTTTTCCTGAGCTATAGTATGGCCTTTTTGCCATATTGTAATTTGGCTTAAAACGCTCAAAATATGGACTTTTTGGACCATTTTTTCAGCTAGCTATGTTATAAATGGCCTCAACATGCTGTACTATGACTTATTTTTAAAAATTAGAGTGATCACTTTTTTCACCATTTTTCCTGAGCTATAGTATAGCTTTTTTGTCATGATGTAATTTTGCGTAAAACGCTCAAAATATGGACTTTTTGGACCATTTTTTCAGCTAGCTATGTTATAAATGGCCTCAACATGCCGTACTATGACTTATTTTAACATTTGGAGTGATCACTTTTTT
>NW_024632549.1:496-622 GCF_008729295.1 Plectropomus leopardus
CATTTTTCCTGAGCTATAGTATGGCTTTTTTTGCCATAATGTAAATTGGCTCAAAACGCTCAAAATATTGACTTTTTCAACCGTTTTTTCAGCTAGCTATGTTATAAATGGCCTCAACATGCTGTA
>NW_024632550.1:0-623 GCF_008729295.1 Plectropomus leopardus
GAGCGGGAAATTTAGAAATGTCAGTGATCTGAGTTGTGACGTTTGCGTGACGTTTCAGAGCAGCAGAAACGTCCGAAATCATAGAAACAGTTTCAGCAAGTGACGGTAAAAATGAGATATTCGGTAGTTCGGTTCCTCGTATATTAAATGAGATATTCGGTAGTTCGGTTCCTCGTATATTAAATGAGATATTCGGTAGTTCGGTTCCTCGTATATTAAATGAGATATTCGGTAGTTCGGTTCCTCGTATATTAAATGAGATATTCGGTAGTTCGGTTCCTCGTATATTAAATGAGATATTCGTAGTTCGGTTCCTCGTATATTAAATGAGATATTCGGTAGTTCGGTTCCTCGTATATTAAATGAGATATTCGGTAGTTCGGTTCCTCGTAGCTCTCGGTGACCTTTAGCAGAGTCCCATTTGAGTTTGTGTCTGTTAGCTGCAGCAAACTGTGAACTCTGCAGCAGCCAGAATACTAACACTGACAACACGCTGACTTTACAGCACGAGGCGCCGACGCCACGTCACAAACGCACGAACACGGAGGGAAATCAGTGTTTGGTCCGCCGAAGAAACTTTATTAACTCACGTATTCGATATACATCTTTGATCCCGTGTAAAG
>NW_024632551.1:0-765 GCF_008729295.1 Plectropomus leopardus
TCAAAATTTGACCTTTTTCGCCATACTATACTATTGCCTTGTTCGCCATTTTTGTCAACATGCTAAATTAGCGAGTTTTTGGACTTTTTTGGCCTCTATTTCCACTGTGTCCACTATGGCGCGTCTCTACAAGCACGAATATGTGGTTTTGAGACATTTTTGGGACGTGTCAAAATTTGACCTTTTTCGCCATACCATACTATTGCCTTGTTCGCCATTTTTGTCAACATGCTAAATTAGCGGGTTTTTGGACTTTTTGGCCTCTATTTCCACTTTGTCCACTACGGCGCGTCTCTACAAGCTAGAATATGCGGTTTTGAGACAGTTTTGGGACATGTCAAAATTTGACCTTTTTCGCCATACTATACTATTGCCTTTGTCGCCTTTTTCGCCATTTTTGTCAACATGCTAAATTAGCGAGTTTTTTGGACTTTTTTGGCCTCTATTTCCACTTTGTCCATTATGGCGCGTCTCTACAAGCTAGAATATGTGGTTTTGAGACAGTTTTGGGACGTGTCAAAATTTGACCTTTTTCGCCATACTATACTATTGCCTTGTTCGCCATTTTTGTCAACATGCTAAATTAGCGGGATTTTGGACTTTTTTGGCCTCTATTTCCACTTTGTCCACTACAGCGCGTCTCTACAAGCAAGAATATGTGGTTTTGAGACATTTTTGGGACATGTCAAAATTTGACCTTTTTCGCCATACTATACTCTTGCCTTGCTCGCCATTTTTGTCAACATGCTAAATTAGCGAGTTTTT
>NW_024632552.1:0-594 GCF_008729295.1 Plectropomus leopardus
GTTCAAAAAAGTCATGGCTCCAAATGTTAAAATAAGTCATAGTACAGCATGTTGAGGCTGTTTTTAGTAAAACCCAGGGAAAAAACTGGGCAAAAAGTCGATATTTGGAGCATTTTAAGCCAAAGTACAGTTTTGCAAAAAAAGTCATACTATAGCACAGGGAAAATGGTCAAAAAAGTCATGGCTCCAAATGTTAAAATAAGTCATAGTACAGCATGTTGAGGCCGTTTTTAGTATAACCCAGTGAAAAAAACTGACCAAAAACTCAATATTTTGAGCGTTTTAAGCCAAAATACAGTTTTGCAAAAAAAAAGTCATACTATAGCCCAGGGAAAATGGTCAAAAAAGTCATTGCTCCAAATGTTAAAATACGTGATAGTACAGCATGTAGAGGCCGTTTCTAGTATAACCCAGTGAAAAGACTGACCAAAAAGTCAATATTTTGAGCGTTTTAAACGAAAGTACATTTTTGCAAAAAAAGTCATACTATAGCACAGGGAAAATGGTCAAAAAAGTCATGGCTCCAAATTTTAAAATGAGTCATAGCACAGCATGTTGAGGCCGTTTCTAGTATAACCCAGTGAAAAGACTGAC
>NW_024632553.1:0-691 GCF_008729295.1 Plectropomus leopardus
CAGAGATTATAGAGATTACTAAAGCGATTATAGAGATTATTATAGAGATAGACAGAAATTATAGAGTTTATTACATAGAAAGACAGATTATAGAGATTATTATAGAAATAGAGAGATTATTGCAGAAATTATAGTGATTATTACAGAGATTATAGAGATCATTACAGAGATCATAACAGATTATAGAGAGTATAGAAGAGATAGACAGAGATTATAGAGTATAATAGAGATAGACAGAGATTATAGAGAGTATAATAGAGATAGACAGAGATTATAGAGTATAATAGAGATAGACAGAGATTATAGAGAGTATAATAGAGATAGACAGAGATTATAGAGAGTATAATAGAGATAGAAAGAGATTATAGAGATTATTATAAAGATAGACAGAGATTATAGAGATTATTATAGAGATTGACAGAGATTATAGAGATTACCCCAATTTCTCAGTTTTGAGATCAATAAAGTATATCTATCTATCTATCTATCTATTATTAGAGAGATAGACAGAAATTATAGAGATAATTAAAGAGATAGACAGAGATTATAGAGATAGAGATTATAAAGATAGAGATTATAGAGATAATTATAGCGATAGACAGAGATTATAGAGATAGAGATTATATAGATAATTCTAGAGATAGACAGAGATTATAGAGATAGACAGAGATTATAGAGATAATTATAGAGA
>NW_024632554.1:0-862 GCF_008729295.1 Plectropomus leopardus
AAAAACCTCTCACACACAAAAAACCCTCTTACACTCACACCTCTAGGCTGGATTACAGTTACTCCATATTATTTGGTTGTCCCAACAAATCTCTTAGGTCTCTCCACCTGGTGCAGAAAGCCACTGCTCGTATTCTAACGGGAAGCAAGAAAAGGGATCATATTTCTCCTGTTTTAGCTTCTTCGCACTGGCTCCCTGTGAAATCCAGGATTGAATTTAAAATCCTCCTCCTTACTTACAAAGCTCTAAATGGTCAGGTTCCATCCTATCTGTCGCAGCTCATAGTTCCTTACCAACCCTCAAGATCACTGCGCTCTGAAAATGCAGGGTTACTTGTGGTTCCCAAAGTTTCCAAAAGTAGGATAGGAACCAGAGCCTTCAGCTACCGTGCTCCTCTCCTGTGGAACCATCACCCAGTTTCGGTCAGGGAGGCAGACACCGTTTCAACTTTTAAGGGTAGACTTAAGACCTTCCTCTTTGATAAAGCTTATAATTAGGGCTGGCTCAGGTTGCCTGGACCAGCCCATAGTTAGGCTGACATAGGTTTAACCTGCGGGGACTTCCTATGATACGCTGAGCTCCTTTTCCTTCTCTCAATGCCACCATCAGAAAATCATGCATGTCTGTTAACTACATTGCCATTTGCAAGCTTAGCTTAGCCTCAGTAGTTTAGCTTAGCCTTATATCTGTAATAGCCATGTGGTACTGTCAATACCTGGGGCTCGCAATTACGGAACCTGGGTCTGTTGAGCTGCACTACGCTAATCCTGTTGCCTCTCGGGAGCATTCCTGCTCCCTTGCTTCCTAGTTTTCCCGGATCCTGGCTGTAACCTTGACTGTGCCTGACCGTGGTGATAGCTGT
>NW_024632555.1:0-542 GCF_008729295.1 Plectropomus leopardus
CAGTAGGAAATCCACGCAAGTCTTTGTACATGAGGCCCCTGGTGATTGTGCTCGGTCCCCAAGTGAAGGAGTTCAGGTATCTTGGCGTCTTGTTCACGAGTGAGGGTAGAACGGAGCGTGAGATGGACAGACGGTTTGCTGCGGCATACGCAGTGATGCGGGCGTTGCATCGGACTGTCGTGGTAAAGAAGGAGCTGAGCCGGGAGGCAAAGACCTCGATTTACCACTCCATCTATGCTCCAATCCTCACCTATGGTCATGAGCTCTGGGTAGTGACCAAAAGAATGAGATCGTGGATACAAGTGGCCGAGAAGAGCTTCCTCCGGAGGGTGCATGGCTGGGCTCAGCCTCAAAGATAGGGTGAGGGACTCAGACATCCAGGATAATCTCGGATAAGCGAACAAAAACTGATGGATGGATGGATGGATGGATGGATGGATGGATGGATGGATGGACTTGTTTACACTTTTTTTAAAGGTAAAATTACTTTTTTTAAAATACAATTTTCTAATTTTAATAATTTCTTGCAAAGTAGCTCATTG
>NW_024632556.1:0-6330 GCF_008729295.1 Plectropomus leopardus
TCTCTGTCTGTCTTCTGTTGAGATATAAACAGAAAATAACGAAGAAGAAAATCTTCTGATTGAACAAAGTCTTCAGCTGAAGAGACATTTGACGTCACAGACGATAAGACATGAGTCCAACGTGTCCTCTGGTCTGTTAACGATGACCTCGTTGCAGCTCTCCCATCATGCTTTGCTCCGCTTGTTTGTGTCTTTCAGACCTGGTGGCCGTCCTGTCCCCCAAAGGTCCTCTGAGGATGCTGGTGGAGACGGCGCAGGAACGCAACGAGCCCATCTTCCCCGCCCTCATCTACTCCTGTGAGTCCAACTCTGAGGACACGTCCTCAGAGGACACGTCCTCAGAGGACACTGTCCGTCCATCAGCTTAAGACACGACCTGAGGACACGTCTCTGTTTGATGAATGTCTTATTTTTGTCTTTGTGTGCAGCTGCCATGGTGTGGACGGTGGGGACGGTGGCGATGGCGAGCCCGGAAGACGCTCAGCGCTCGGGACAGGAGACAGGTCCAACACCACAGACAGCTTCTTAATTTAATTAATTCAATAAAAATGAAATAAATAATAAACTTGTAAATAAATGAGAATATAAATGTTCCGTCTGAAAAATATTTAAACAGATTTTATCACAAATTTAATCTCATTCTGCATCAAAAATGAAGGAAAAACATGTTTTGTTTTTTTTTAGTTTTTTTTTTAATATTAATCAGAACTGACGAATCCGATAAAAACTTGTGAATCTCATTTTATAGTTTTCACTCTAAATATAAACTAAAAAAATAATGAATAAAATAAATCAATAAATATAAAATAAAAATGCTTTTCACATTTCATCACTCGCCCTGTGAAAAACGTTTTCTATAAATTTAACTAGATTTATTGAGTTAATCGGTTTCTAATAATTCTAATGATCTTCCTGCCGCCATCTTGTTTTCAGACGAGGAGGCGGAGCAGAGCAGCAGGGGGGCGGAGCCTGAGAGACGACAGTCACGCCCGTTTCCAGAGGACGACCTCGAGGAGGACCGTGAGTCCGCGTTTGACCTTTGCGTGGACGCTTAAAGCTGCAGCAGATACAAATACTACCTAAGCTCCTCCCACCGCGGGAACGCGCTCGCGTCGTGCGGTCACCGAGCGTCCGAGTCGTTTCAGCCGCTGTGTTTGTGTGTCTGCAGGCGGCGTGAAGCTCGGACTCGGCGATTTCATCTTCTACAGCGTCCTGGTGGGAAAAGCCGCGGCGACGGGCGGAGACTGGAACACCACGCTCGCCTGCTTCGTCGCCATCCTCATCGTAAGTCAACACGAGGACGACTGTTCGCCGCCACTGGGGCTCAACTTCTGGCCCGCGGGCCAGATCTGGCCCCCAAACATTTTCTAACTCTGAAAATAAAGCGATGAATTATTTTAGTCCTTTCAGTGTCCAGAAGGTGTCAGAGGACACAGCTAAGACACTAATGTCCTCAAGTACTACAAATGTCCTAAAAAAAAACCGTCTGAAAATCCCGAAAACATCCCAAAATCCGAAATATTTACTAAAATTGCAAAAACATCCTAAAATCTGAGAAACGTCATCAGGTGTCCTCCTCCTGTTGTCCCCCTGTCCTCCCTGTCCTCCCGTGTCTCAGGGCCTGTGTCTGACGCTGCTGCTGCTGGCGATCTTTAAGAAGGCGTTGCCGGCGTTACCGATCTCCATCACCTTCGGACTCGTCTTCTACTTCTCCACCGACTTCCTGGTCCAGCCGTTCATGGACAACCTGGCGTCTCACCAGTTCTACATCTGAGAGGAAGCCCCGCCCACCCCGCCTGTCCTCCCGTCGCCCTCGCCCTCGTCATTCTGCGGGCCGCCGCCTTCTGATGATGTAACGCACAAAGACTTCTTCCCTCTGCCACAGGAAGTGATGTCACGCGGACAGAGGAAGCTGCTCAGGTGCGTCTCCGCTCACCTGCCGACGGACGGCTCGACGCTCGCCGTGACGTCAGAGCAGAACGCACCGCGGCGGCCTGTGATAGGACGTTCGCTCTGAGGTCGTTAGTGACCTCATCTGTTCCATTTCCTGTTCGGTCTTTTAACTTCCTGCTGACTTAAGTAAACGCAGGCGAAAGCTCTCTCCTGATTGGTTCGTTGACACAAACCGGCTGACTCTGATTGGCTTCTGGGAAACTGATTCATCTCATTATCACAATTAGGAAAAATGGTGCCGTGATGATGCGTTAAACACGCAGCAGAGGAAGATCGATGTACGGAGGACCAAATCTGCCAAAATAAATGCGACTCAATGAATACATATTTATTAAATTTAGAAATTAAAGTCTCAATAATCTGTCATATATGCAGCTTTATTTTGAAAATAAATATGCACAGAAATAGAAAAATAAAGAAACTATTTATTTGACAAATCATTTATTTCTGTATTTATTTATTCGTTTATTTTCGGGTATGACAGATGTTAGTAACGCACCACGAGATTTCTCATGTTGACACATAAAGCCAATGAAATATCAAAGTGAATAAAAGAAGAAATAATTTGGGAAATTAATACAAGTAGAAATAAATGTAGACAGAAGAATTAATTAAGAAATAAATACAATAAATGAATACAGAAATAATTTGTCTAATAAATTTCATTCATTTCTTTTTCTGTGCATGTTTAATTTCAAATTAAACGTGTATTTATTAGATAATTGAGTCTTTTTTTGTAAATAACTTGCCATATTATTTCAATAAATACATTTATTTATGGAGTATTTTTTATTATAGCAGATTTGGTTCTATACATGAGAGCAGCACATCAGACAAAATCCAAATTAAATCGAAATCTTTTTTTCGTGTGTCTACTGATTTAATAATTATATTTTTTACTTGAGTCTCTCAGAGTCTGAACTTTAATTGGAAATATAAAAAATGAATTTTACCTCCGCTGTTTTCGTATCGTTTTGGACAGCATGAGGTGGATTATGCTACACAAATTTAATATTTCAATAGTTTCAAACATCAGTTTTATTTTTATGCATTTTAAAGGTGGATTTTGAAAATCTCCCTCCAGGTCAAACTTTTTTTGTGGGAAATTATAACGACATTTTTCACTGAGATTAAATTATTAATTGAGGAAATAATCAGTAGCTTGTGAAGATTGTTATTTTAGAATAATTAGATAAATTCTAAATTAATTCAGTTATAGTCTTAAGTTGAATTACACAGATTTTTTTTTTACAGTTTTCCAGACAAAATACAACTATGTTATTTAATTTTTGTTCAAAGGATTTTCTTCTTGAAATAACTTTTTCTTGTAATATTTAGAATTAATTCTCGAGAAGTTACATTATTTTGTTCTGAAGTTTCTTCCATAATATTTGAGACAAAAGAAAATAATTATTAACATCCATATTTGGATGTTGAGAAATTACTATCAGGTTGTTTCTTAAAGCTTGAAATCAAACGAACGTTTCTGATTTCGGCTTCGACACAAACGTTCAGAGTTTCTGATTTCGGCTTCGACACAAACGTTCAGAGTTTCAGCTGTAAAATCTTAGTTTTCTGACGTCTGAACACCAGCTGTCTGTCTGTCTGTAGAAATCATTCAGGTGTAGAGTTTGATTTTGTAACTGATGTTTTTTATTTTTATTGAACTTCTGTTAACGAGCTGAAGAAATAAAAAATTACCTTGTTGGAGCTTTTTAGCCTCTTTTAGCTTCTGTTTTGATTTTTTACTGCACATTTCTTGTCTGCTTCGCCTTTTTTCACACTGAAGCTGAACGCCGTGCGAATAAAAACTCTGACAGAACGTCTTGTCTGCGCTCTTGTTGGCGTTCATTTCCTCCGTGTTTGTGCACGTTTTCAGAAAGTTTACAGAAACACACAAGACGGTAGTCGTGGAGACGACGAATAATTGGGTTTTCGGTAAAATGCCTTAAATAAGGTCTGTGGTTAACACAGACTACAGATATTTAGATGTTTTGTTCTGCATCATAAAATACGTCCGCTTAAACACGATTTTTGAACTTTGAAAGTTTTACTCGTTTTAAAAAAGGCGGATGCTAACAAGTGGCTAAATGGGACGACAGCGTTTGTCGGGGACGTCGGACGTCCTCACGGCGGACGCAGAAACTTCGTAAACCCACCCGCTGTCTTCACAGCTTTACAGTCGCACTCACTTGTACATTTATCTGTTTATGATATTACTGATCGTGTTAACGTGTTTTTACAGTGTTTGACGTTTAAGTCGATGTAATCGATGCAACCGTGATGTAGTTCGTGTAAAGCCTAACAGCGTTTTGCTTCTGGTGATTTAATTTACGCTTCAAACACACAAAGTGGAGTTCATCTGTGGAGATTATCACGCCGAACAAAACCTGCAAGTCTCATAAACTCGTGTTCGTCACAGAGATTATTTTTGGCGATAACCGAAAATCCCAGACCGTTTTTGACGAGGGAACCAGAGCGATGCTAACTTCCTGGTTGGCCTTCAAAAATTCGTCATCCCTTCACCGCTCGATATTACAGCTTTTAATGAAGAAAAGCCCACAGAGCCGACTTTCACGTCAACTTTTATTCTGGATTTAAAACTAAAAAGAAAGAAAAGACGGCGGAGCGGAAAGCAGTTTCTGCGGTGAGAAAAGACACCAGTTTAACTTCTCTCTTCAAACTGGGATTTGTTCTTGAGCAGGAAGGCTGCCAGGTACTCGATGGGGTTCGGAGGTCTGCAGGACAAAAACAAAACTTTACTCATTTGGCGGGAACTTTTGCATCTCTCTACGCCAAACGCTCGCGTCACGCATGGAGTGAACACGCCGATACATCAGAGGGAGTATTCAGAGTGTGTACTCTGTGTGTGTGTGTGTACCTGTCCTTCGCGAGGACGGACAGTCCCTGCAGCAGGATGGGGACGACGGTCTGGTCCAGGTACGCCCGGGTCGGCAGCGCCTGCAGGTCCACCTTCTGCTTCGACATTTTCTCTGCGCTCGCCTTCTCGTTCTCCACCGACCTCTGAGGAGCAAAGCATGCTGGGAGTCCGCCTTCACCTTCTCATTACACAGTGTGTGTGCTACAGTGAGTGTGTGTGTGTCACAGTGAGTGTGTGTGTGTGTTACCTGGATGTTTTCCGTCAGGCCGTACTCTGCATGAGGGTTTTCAGAGACCTGCAGGAGAATTTAGACCAAAACTTTAACGACACAAACAACAAGAACAGAAATCATCATCACCATCACCATCATCATCACTATCATCATCATCACCATCATCACTATCATCATCATCATCATCACCATCACCATCATCATCACTATCATCACCATCATCATCATCACCATCATCACCAAAAAAGTCTTATAACGATATTTTTTTAATATCAGTGGATATCGATATTTATCACGATATCCATCAAATCATTATTTCTGTCGAGCTTAAAGGTTCCTTTGACTCCTCAGTGAGATATGAAGATATCATAACCAGTGATCACGATAACGATTATTTTAACCGATACGATAAACTTGTTTTTGTTTGTTTTCCATCACCTGAGGGTCTGAAAGGCTGAGATGTGCTGAGTACAGATGAATTTAATTTGTGCATTTTCTTTAAAAAACAACATTTCAGACAAAAAGCTGGAAAATCTCATTTTTGTAAAAGAATCATTTTCAAGAGCAAAACCAATTTTATTTTTATATTTTGTTTTTTTTTTCTCTTATCTTCTTATGTCAACTGTAGTACTGTGTAGTTTATTATAGTACAGTGTAGTATTATGTAGCATGTTGTAGTGCTGTGTAGTGCCATGTAGTATGGTTTAGTTTTTTGTAGTCCAATGTAATATTGTTTATTACGGTGCAGTGTGTAGTGTGAAGTACTGTGTTCTATTGTGAAGTAGAGTGTAGCATTCTGTAGTACGGTTTAATATTGTGCAATATTGTGAAGTACTGTGTAGTATTGTGAAGAACAGTTTAATGGTGTGTTGTAGAGTGTAGTATTGTGTAGTACAGTGTATTTTTTGTAGGATGGTGCAGCACTGATTAGTATTGTGAAGTACTGTGTTCTATTGCATAGTACAGTGTAGCATTGTGTAGTACAGTGTGTTTATTGTGGTACAGTGTAGTAGAGTGTAGTGCGGTGTGTTTTTTGTAGTATGGTGTGGTATTGTGCAGTATTGTGTAGCAGAGTGTGTTACTCACAGGAGTGTGTCCCTCCATGGACTGATCTGCGTCTGTGTGATCTGAAAGACAAAGTAAAGTTTTTATTTCTCGTTTTAACGTGTTCAGACACATCTGAAGATCAGTGAACTCACATTCTGACAGGAAGTGAGTTCAGATTACAGCTGATTGATGTGTGAAGTCACTGCTGCTCTGCATT
>NW_024632557.1:0-775 GCF_008729295.1 Plectropomus leopardus
CCAAAATTACATTTTCATCAGGCAAACCTGTCTTTTCCACAAAAAAAATTCTCTCATTTTTCTACATAAACATGATTTAATAAAGTTATTTATATTAAATCAATTGAATTTGTTACACTGTTATTACAATGTCTGCGTTAGGAAACAGCCAGTAGCCTCGTGATAATAAGGCTGCTGTCTGTAATCACACATACTCTGTTAAGACTTAATGCTTAAATAATAAACACTTTTCTGAGCTTAACTAACTTATTCATCATTTTAAGGTCATTTGCTGTAATGATTTGGTTTCCGTTGGTAACGCAGCCTATTCTCGTGTGACGTGATGCTGTTATTGTTTTTTTTTTTTTTCTGAGATAACGCGATAACGTGAGACATTAGTTAGCTAGCTAGCAAGACAAAATGTCATTGTCCAAAGCAGTCAAAAGGAAAGTCGACAGCGAAGGTAGGACGTATAAAGAAGAGCGGAGAGAAAAATATGCATTCATCCTACCTGATTTTATGAACGCCAAGCCAGTCTGTCTCATCTGCAATGAGGTTGTTGCAGTTTGCAAAGAATATAATATCCAAAGGCACCACGAGACTAAGCATGGCAACTTGCATATCCACTCCAGACAGAGGCGCGAAGGCAGAAAGTTAGCGCACTGACAGCTGGATATGCACACAGCAGCAAGATCCTGGTTCGAGGACTCACGGCGCAGCAAAAGGTGACAAGTGCGTCCCTTAAAGCAGCATGGGTTCTAACCCGGCACAACAAACCATTCACTGATGCAAAGGT
>NW_024632558.1:0-616 GCF_008729295.1 Plectropomus leopardus
TGCAGAGACGCGTCATAGTATACAAAGTGAAAAGAAAGAGCAAAAATAGCCAAAAACGTCAGAATTTAGCATGTTGAAAAAATGGCCAAAAATCGCATGCTATAGTATGGCAACAATGTCAAATTTTGACATGTCTCAAAAATGACTAAAAACAACATATTAAAGCTCGTAGAGATGCGTCATAGTATACAAAGTGAAAAGAAAGAGCAAAAATGGTCAAAAACATCAGAATTTAGCATGTTGAAAAAATGGCCAAGAATCGCATGCAATAGTATGGCAAAAATGTCAAATTTTGACATTTCCCAAAAATGGCTAAAAACAACATATTAAAGCTCGTAGAGATGCGTCATAGTATACAAAGTGAAAAGAAAGGGCAAAAATGGCCAAAAACCTCCAAATTTAGCATGTTGAAAAAATGGCCAAGAATCGCATGCTATAGTATGGCAAAAATGTCAAATTTTGACATGTCCCAAAAATGGCTAAAAACAACATATTAAAGCTCGTAGAGATGTGTCATCGTATACAAAGTGAAAACAAAGAGCAAAAATGGCCAAAAACGTCAGAAGTTTGCATGTTGAATAAATGGCCAAGAATCGCATGCTATAGTATGGTAAAA
>NW_024632559.1:0-723 GCF_008729295.1 Plectropomus leopardus
ATTATTCACCACATGGCCAAAAGTTTGTGGACGGCTGAGCCTCCGACGCTGAGCGGTGTCCACATACTTTTGGCCAGACGGTGCACCGTTTAAAAACATTTTAAATCTCAACTTAAGTAGACAGATAATATTTTATCTGTGTGTTTAATCGTCCCGATCACCACTGAAGCTCACACACACACTCACACACACACTCACTCACACACACACTCACTCACACACACACTCACTCACACACACACACTCTCGGGCCCTTAGCAACTGGAGCGGCGGGGGAAGGCATGCGTCTCCGGGGTCCAGTGGCCTCGCATTTCCTCTGCGTCCTCTGGAGGACAGAAGGCCAGAGCCCCGCTGAGCACACACACACTCTCACACACACTCTCACACACACACACACACACACACACACACACACACACACACACACACAGGTCGACACCTCCAGCTCTTTGTCCGCGGGCTGTCGGCCGTAGTGGCGTGCCCGGCCTCCTCGCTCTCTCTCTGGGTCGGAGCAGGAAGGAGAAAGGCCCCGGGACATTCCGTGATGCTAGCTGCCGCCGCCGCCGCCGCCCCGACACACCCCCGAGAACACACACACATACACACAATAACACACACACACACACACACTGGTCTCCAGGAAGAGAGTTAATGAGACTCTGCCAGGTTCCCACACCGTCCACAGAGTTTCTTTAACACTTTTTCATTTGATTTTTTTCCCAC
>NW_024632560.1:0-797 GCF_008729295.1 Plectropomus leopardus
TGATGTTGCTGTTGTTGTTGTTGATGTTGATGTTGATGTTGTTGTTGTTGTTGTTGATGTTGGTGTTGCTGTTGATGTTGACGTTGTTGTTGTTGATGTTGTTGATGTTGTTGATGTTGATGTTGATGTTGCTGTTGTTCTTGTTCTTGATGTTGATGTTGATGTTGTTGTTCTTAATGTTGATGTTGCTGTTGTTGTTCTTGATGTTGATGTTGTTGTTGATGTTGATGTTGATGTTGCTGTTGATGTTGATGTTGCTGTTGATGTTGATGTTGTTGTTGATGTTGATGTTGTTGATGTTGATGTTGATGTTGATGTTGATGTTGCTGTTGCTGTTGTTGATGTTGATATTGATGTTGCTGTTGATGTTGATGTTGCTGTTGTTCTTGATGTTGATGTTGTTGCTGTTCTTGATGTTGCTGTTGTTGTTGTTGATGTTGATGTTGATGTTGTTGTTGTTGTTGTTGATGTTGGTGTTGCTGTTGATGTTGACGTTGTTGTTGTTGATGTTGTTGATGTTGTTGATGTTGATGTTGATGTTGCTGTTGTTGTTCTTGATGTTGATGTTGATGTTGCTGTTGTTGTTGATGTTGATGTTGATGTTGTTGTTGTTGTTGATGTTGATGTTGATGTTGTTGTTGATGTTGCTGTTGTTCTTGATGTTGATGTTGATGATGTTGATGTTGATGTTGATGTTGTTGATGTTGATGTTACTGTTGTTGTTGATGTTGCTGTTGCTGTTGATGTTGATGTTGTTGTTGATGTTGTTGTTGATGTTGTTGATGTTGTTGTTGTTG
>NW_024632561.1:0-363 GCF_008729295.1 Plectropomus leopardus
GTTTGGGCATTTTATAGTGTAATTTGTTGAAAAAATGGTCTAAAAAGTCAATATTTTGAGTGTTTCAGGCCAAAGTTTAGTATGGAGAAAAACGCCATACTATAGGTAAGGGAAAAAAGGTCAAAAAAGTGATCTTTCGAAACACTGAAAAAAGTCACTGAACAGCATGTTGATGCTGTTTATACTGTAGTCTGTTAAAAAAATCAACTAAAAACTGAATATTTTGAGCAATTTAAGCCAAAGTTTCGTATGGAGAAAAACGTCATACAATAGCTCAGGAAAAAAAGTTCAAAAAGTAATGTCTCCAAATACTGAAAAAAGTCATAGAACAGCATGTTCGGGCTGTTTATAGTGTAATCTGTT
>NW_024632562.1:0-468 GCF_008729295.1 Plectropomus leopardus
TCTCACAGTGTGTCCATATCTTTCATGTCCCCCAGTGTGTCCATGTCCTCTCACAGTGTGTCCATGTCTCTCATATCTCTCTCACAGTGTGTCCATATCTCTCATGTCCCCCTCACAGTGTGTCCATGTCCTCTAACAGTGTGTCCATGTCTCTCATATCTCTCTCACAGTGTGTCCATATCTCTCATGTCCCCCTCACATTGTGTCCATGTCTTTATTAGGGGACAGACATGCTGCTCAGACAGTTTATAAGCAGCTGATGATGAAGCAGATCGTTCTGCACTGACTCACATAAACAAAATGTTCTGAACCAAAGAAGGAGCTGAGACTGTCTCTGGACGTCTCCAGCTGGACAATAGATTCACAGTGAGCGGCCGATTTACCTCCACGAACACACACACCTACACACGCAAACACACACACCTACACACACACAAACACACACACCTACACACACAAACACACACA
>NW_024632563.1:0-165 GCF_008729295.1 Plectropomus leopardus
AAGAAAAACAGGAAAAGCAAAAACAGAACGCATAGCACCAAAAGCAGAACCTAAAACAAGGACAAAGCAGCAGCGGTAAAACAAAGCAAAGCAAAGCTGCAAACAAAGCAGCGGTAAGACAAGCAACAGCGGTAAAAAGCAGCAAGAAAAGCAGCAGCGGGAAGA
>NW_024632563.1:184-671 GCF_008729295.1 Plectropomus leopardus
CCCCCTGCAGCTGTGGCGATGTGTCGCTTTAAACCCGCCGCACCCGATCAGCTGATGCTGACGTCACTCGCGCACTGTTGGGCAGCTGACGCTCACACACTCCGCGGCTGGGATCTGAGGACCCTACAAATCATCATCTACACATTCACAGGTGCTTATAATAATTAGGACTGCGGGAGGCTACATACGGGTTAGCAGGGCCGGCTGGGTATGACGCAGCAGAGGAAGAGGGGGAGAATCGCGCAGCTGCTGGCGTTCACCTACAATCACGCACCTGTTAGCCGCGGTCACGACCAGCAGTTTACAGAGAGGGAGAGAAACTCACCGCAGCAGGCCATCCAGGTGACACACACACACAGGAGTCTCTGCATGACACACAAACATTAGCTCCCGGCCACATGAGCCGAGAGCAGCAGGTGAGCAGACGAACCGCGTTACCTGTCCAAGCGCAAAGGTCCGACCCGGAAGTGACGTCACCGTCAGGAGC
>NW_024632564.1:0-556 GCF_008729295.1 Plectropomus leopardus
GAAACGTCCTAAATCCTAGAAACTTACTGAAATATTAGCAATGTCCTAAATCTTAGAAACATGCAAAATCCTGGAAACTTTCTAAAATCTTCGCAATGTCCTGAAATCTTAGTAATGTCCTGAAATCCTAGAAACTAACTAAATTCGTAGAAATGTCCTGAAATCTTAGAAGCGTCCCAAAATCTTAGAAACGTCCTAAATCCTAAACACTTACTAATATCTTAGAAATGTCCAAAATCTTAGGAACATCCTAAATCCTAGAAACTTACTGAAATATTAGTAATGTCCTAAATCTTAGAAACATGCAAAATCCTGGAAACTTTCTAAAATCTTCGCAATGTCCTGAAACCTTAGTAATGTCCTGAAATCCTAGAAACTAACTAAATTTGTAGAAATGTCCTGAAATCTTAGAAACATGCTAAATCCAAGAAACATACTTATATCTTAGAAATGTCCTTAATTGTGGATATGTCCTGAAATCTTAGAAGCGTCCCAAAATCTTAGAAACATCCTAAATCCTAAACACTTACTAATATCTTAGAAATGTCCAAAATCT
>NW_024632565.1:0-727 GCF_008729295.1 Plectropomus leopardus
TTCAGGGGATGGTTACAAAAAAATTTCCAAGGCACTGAACATCCCCCAGAGTTCAGTGAAATCAATTATCAAGAAATGGAAGGAATATGGCACTTGTGTGAATCTGCCTAGATCAGGCCGCCCTCGTAAACTGAGTGACCGTGCAAGTAGGAGACTAGTGAGAGAAGCCACCAAGACCCCTACAACTACTCTGAAGGAGTTACAAGCTTCAGCTGCTGAGATGGGAGAGACTGTGCATGTAGCAACTGCTGCCCGGGTTCTTCACCAGTCAAAGCTTTATGGGAGAGTGGCAATGAGAAAGCCACTGTTGAAGAAAATTCATATTAGATCTCGGCTACAGTTTGCCAAAAAGCATGTGGAAGACTCCATGGTCAAGTGGAGGAAGATTCTTTGGTCTGATGAGACCAAAATTGAGCTTTTTGGCCATCAGACAAGACGTCATGTTTGGCAGAAACCAAACACTGCACATCACCAAAAACACACCATCCCCACTGTGAAGCATGGTGGTGGCAGCATCATGCTGTGGGGATGTTTCTCAGCAACTGGACCTGGAAGGCTTGTGAAGATAGAGGGCAGAATGAATGCTGCAAAATACACTGAAATCCTGGGGGACAATCTTTTTCAGTATGCAAGAGAACTACGACTTGGGAGGAGATTTATTTTCCAGCAAGACAATGATTCAAAACATACTGCAAAAGCTACACAGGAATGGTTAAAAAAGAACCAG
>NW_024632566.1:0-362 GCF_008729295.1 Plectropomus leopardus
ACATGTTTTATGGAGAACATAAACCTCCTTAAAAAAACTCATGCCATATGCAGCAACACAGCCAGAATGATGGACAAAACTAAAGTGAGAAATGAGACATTTGGACACAAATGTCCACAATGAGACCTGAGGGTTAGAGGGAGTTTTGGGTTTGTCCCCTGGCTGATAAGTGGGACTCAGCACAGAGAGGACTGTACTAATATTACTGTAATATTTTCAGCTCTAAAGGACAGAAAATAGAAAGCAGTGTTGACTGTTGCTAGGAGACGTGATGTGAAAGTTTGTCCGTCCAACCGTGGACCCCGACCTCCTCCATCAGAGGCTCGTCCTCCTTTACTTCTGACAGACAACGGTCATTATTA
>NW_024632567.1:0-2500 GCF_008729295.1 Plectropomus leopardus
AAATTCACATGTGGGTTTTTACATGTGACATTTCCCTCAAAGACATGGTTCTCCTTTTCTTTCTCCTGATTCCTGTTAAATCGGGCAGGTATTCAATTGACCTCAATTTCGTAGACAGTGTTCACATGCTGTGATAAACCTTTATCATCATTGCAATGCAATGTTTAATGTTTTGTCCTATTGATTATCACCTAAGTGTGGCTAAATCAAAAATAGACCAAAACCCAGTTCTGGCAGCGCAGTGACCTGAGAGTCCGGTTTTTACATACGACCAGAGCCAACCCAGTATCCAAATCCCCCGGTCGAAAAAGCAGCATGTGTACGTATGAAAGGCTGTATATGTTGGCCAGTGTGTGCGCGGTCTCAAGGGTTGGGAGATTATGTCGACAAAAGGTGCACCTGGTGCTTTAGATTGAGTTTCTCTCCTCCCCTTCCTCCCTTTATCCCTCTTCCATCCCCCTCTCTCCTTCTCCTCTGACCATTTCCAACATTACCCTGGGACTTTTAAAAGATTAGACCACAGCTTTTATAATTGTGCCACTAATGCGTGTCAACAGACAGGCAAGACTAATGGAGAATACTACTTTTTGATATCAGAAATACCTCTTCTACAACACTTTTAAGTTACTTTACACTCTTATATTATCATGTGTACTGTGTCAGGGTAGATTATTGAGCCCCATGTAACTCAGATCTGGTGGCTTACTGTGCAGATAAACAGATATGCATGTGCTCAGTTACACTGTGTCAAAGTGAAATAACCTTGTTATTTCCAAGTATTAGCAACTTCAGTAAATCAAGTTAGTCTGACTTAATTTGATCATGACAAAGAGAATTTGGCAATGATGACAACACAAATATGACTGGTGAGTATGCACACTTGGTTTACTGAATTTGCTAAAATTTAGACAGACTGATTTAATTAAATGTGTTATTTTTAAGTTGCAGAAACTTAAAAAAAAAAAAAAAAGTACATATGACTACATTTTAAGTATACTTAACAATTAGATATAATGTACACATAAATCAAGATTTACTCACATTTTTCAAGGCAATCCGTTTACCAGATTTTTTTAATGTGATTTGATGCAATATTACACTACTAATCTACCCCATAATATACAAAGTATCTAAAATTGGCTTCACATTAACACATTTCAACATTAAAACACTGTTACATGCAAACAGAATCATATAATAGCCTAATGATAACCCAGGGAACTCATGTTATGATCATACAAATAATTTCTACAGTTATGATCATTTGAAAGGTGCCATTCTGCACTTTTTTTTTTTTTACTTTTGATACATATAGTACATTTTGCTGGTAATACTTGTGAAATTTGACATAAGTAACTATTTGAATCCAGAACTTTAACTTGTAATCGAACATTTTTAGACTGTGATATTTCTGCTTTTACTCATGTAATAATTGGAGTATTTCTTCCAACCTGGTAAAAACATCATAGGCAAAGT
Source organism: Plectropomus leopardus (assembly GCF_008729295.1). Taxonomy (NCBI): domain Eukaryota; kingdom Metazoa; phylum Chordata; class Actinopteri; order Perciformes; family Serranidae; genus Plectropomus; species Plectropomus leopardus. The sequence continues at coordinate 1,477 of NW_024632567.1, forward strand.
TTCAGTCTCAGGTCATTTGCTCACCTCCTTTAGTTGGGAGTAGGGCTGGTTCATTGATGGGGATGTTTGGGGAGACAGGACTGCTGAGGACAAAGCTGCACTTTGGCCTGATACCAGGATACAGTCTGTGGTACCGGACAGGGACAACTGATTTAGTATAAACAACTTCCTAAAAGTTTGCACATTGATTAAATGATGTCTTACAGAGGACCAAAATGTAGGCAAAACACTTAAATTTTCTGTAAAGATTGCTAAACTAACTGTTAGGGGAGCAACCGTAGCACCTTTCACTACGAACTTAAGGAGTTTATTTCCACCACTCACGGTCACCCACCTGTCTTTGTGAAGAACTGGGTGAAATGCCGTCACTCTGTCCTTTCTCTCCCATGTTCCTTTAGGTTTTTGGTACCCAAACTTTTGTTTCGGAAGCTTTCACTTTAGATTCAGCTCCGCCGACTCTCCTCTCTTCACCTTGCTAGCAAGTACCGGTTTGCGTCAGGTGTGCAAGCAGGACCGAACCATTTCATGAAAATCCGGGGGGGGGGTCTTTTCTTTTTTCTTTCTTTTTTATTTTACAAAGACGAGAGAGAAAAGTTAGTTAGCACATTCTGAATTAAATATTATGTTAATAATTATGATTTACTTACTTTGCCATGGGGAAAAAAACAGGATGTTCTAATATTTTTAGAGCTCCAGCCAGTTGCTGAAACGCCCTGACCTTTATTCCCAATTAAGTAACACAGAGTGAAAGTGCTTAAATATTAGTAAATAGCAAAATGCACTAAAAAAAAAATTTTTTTTAAGGGGGGGGGGGGCATGACTGATAATATTTTATGATATTATTAGTCAAGGTGGCTCTAGCTTGAACTTCTTCATATACAATTCTGCAGTTTAGGCTTGAGTTTCTCAACCTGAAGATTGAGTCCCTTCAGTGGGTCATTAGATTCATCTGAGGGGTCCTCAGATCAGGGTGAGGATAATTTGAGTATTTTAATCATTCAGTTTTTTTTAAGAGTTTATCCTT
>NW_024632568.1:0-381 GCF_008729295.1 Plectropomus leopardus
CTATATTTATTAGAGGAAAATATAATATACTGGAAATCTATTAATATGCTTGAGGGTAGGGGGATCTCTCTTTCATAATTGAAGGTTTGATTATTTTTCTGATTAACAACCAAGTATTTGTTAATATATTCAGAATTTTGACCATTTTTATTGTAGTATTTGGGACGCCCTCTAAGAGTATGTTACCTTATTTGTCACTGGAAATAAATACATCATTAAAAAAGACAAAGATTTGTTCTTTCAACATTTAACATGAAATTCAACACACGAAAAATTNTATGACTAATTCAAAGGACTATCAATATATGCATCAACCACTGTTTCATTTAGGGGCTTTGACTTTACTCTTTACAGGCAACCTGATAGAATCAGGACTGAAAA
>NW_024632569.1:0-391 GCF_008729295.1 Plectropomus leopardus
ACAACACGTGGTGAATGATCGTCGTCGGTTGAGCACAGGGATAGTCGAGGGCAGGCAGGAGTTCCGTAACCAGGAAAGCAGTCCGTGAAGGCAGCAGTACCGATGAGGAGAGAGCAGATGGATTGTCGAAGCCAGGCGGAGGAGACGTAACCAGGAGAGCAGTCAGGATTCTGAAACGCCGAAGCAGAGCACGTGGTCAGGGACAGAAGGCAGGTAGGTACACGAGGAGTCAGGCGAGGAGGGAATGTCAGGAACAGGCAGAGTCGGCGTTGGAAGATCTGGCAGAATATCGCTGGAGAGTCTCGCATAGTGCTGAAGAACAATCTGGCAGAGAGTGAGTGTGCTGGAGTGGCTTATATGCAGGGTTGATTGGTGATCAGTTGCAGCTGTG
>NW_024632569.1:400-599 GCF_008729295.1 Plectropomus leopardus
GAGGTGGGCGTGGTTTGCAGGTGGGGTGAGCAGAGGGAGGGTGAGTGGAAAAGTACTGGCAGCAGAGGAGGAGGAGGAGGCAGGCAGGCAGGTATAAACCATGACAAGTAGACAATGTTGAAAAAACTTTCAGAAACAGCCTAAAAACCATTAAAAATACATGTTGAAAAAATGACCAAAAAAGCAAGGCTATAGTAAG
>NW_024632570.1:0-657 GCF_008729295.1 Plectropomus leopardus
GTAGAACCAGCAGTTGTCGTTGAACTGCCAGTAGTTGTAGAGCCACCAGCTGTTGTAGAACCGCCAGTTGTTGTTGAAATACCAGTTGTCGTTGAACCGCCAGTTGTCGTTGAACCTCCAGTTGTCGTAGAACCGCCAGTTGTCGTTGAACCGCCAGTTATCGTAGAACCTCCAGTTGTTGTTGAACCGCCAGTTGTTGTAGAACCACCAGTTGTCGTTGAACCTCCAGTTGTTGTTGAACCACCAGTTGTTGTAGAACCGCCAGTTGTTGTAGAGCCGCCAGTTGTGGTTGAACCATCAGTTGTCGTAGAACCACCAGTTGTTGTAGAACCACCAGTTGTCGTAGAACCACCAGTTGTCGTTGAACCACCAGTTGTTGTTGAGCCGCCAGTTGTGGTTGAACCATCAGTTGTCGTAGAACCACCAGTTGTTGTAGAACCACCAGTTGTCGTAGAACCACCAGTTGTCGTTGAACCACCAGTTGTTGTAGAACCGCCCGTTGTTGTTGAACCACCAGTTGTTGTAGAACCACCAGTTGTTGTCGAACCACCAGTTGTTGTAGAGCCATCCATTGTTGTTGAACCACCAGTTGTTGTCGAACCACCAGTTGTTGTAGAACCGCCCATTGTTGTTGAACCACCAGTTGTTGTAGAACCA
>NW_024632573.1:0-813 GCF_008729295.1 Plectropomus leopardus
CACACACACACACACACACACACACACACGCTGTCTTATATGTCCCCATCTGTGTTACATCTTGTGTGCCTCTCAAAGCCACCAGTCACATTTCTGCTGAACTCTCCAGCTGTGTGTGTGTTTATATTCATATGTGCTTTTATGCATGTGCTCATGCATATTCGACAAATGAGTAAGTGCAGATCTTTGTGTGTGAGTGTGTGGTGTGTGTGTGTGTGTGTGTGTGTGTGTGTGTGTGGGTGGGTGTGACGGAGACAGAGCGAGGGTCTGAGCATGACAGCTGCAGATGTTGCAGGACTGCTGAATCCACAATTTATGTGCACACACACACAAACAAACACACACAAACACAAACACACATGCTGTACAACAAGAATGATTCGTCATTCGAAGGGATAAAACAGATGTACAGATGTGTGTGTGCAACCGTTCTCTTTCCAAACTTGTCAAAAAAACGCACCTTAGTCATTGGTTTCGGCGTCAGACACCAACACAAAAAGCCACCTTTCGCGGTGGTATGATTAACCCCGGGTGGCGTCAGGTTATAACAGCCGGATGGCACATTTCTGGTGGTATAATAAGCCACCAGGCGACGTCAGTTTTTAACGCCGCCTTTAATGGCGTGGCGCTGGAAAGTCCCCATAAGGCGGGTGAGAGGGTGGCGGATGGGTCAAACAAACCACAGACTTTCAGCCTGCTGTGTCCTTGCTGTATAATTGTCAAATCATGATGTTTTATTTTGTTGCGAAGGAAATAAACATTGATACGAGGTGTTTTACAGACGTTGTAAGCTTATTTTGAAAAAGACTGTGA
>NW_024632574.1:0-863 GCF_008729295.1 Plectropomus leopardus
CAGAGTTTGGTTCTGTATGAGCTGTGGCATTTCACAGAGTCAGCACTGCCCATCATCATGCACAAACGTGCTTGGACAGAGTTCTGAAGATGTCATACTTTCAAATTATGGCATGAGAGTCCTCCGGTGGTTTTCATGTATTTCCCAGGGAGCAGTAATTTCTTATAACTCACAGTTACAATTTCATCATACAAAAATGACCAGAAAGTAATAAACTGATGATAACCAGAAATAAAATTTGGCAATTCTGACATACATGGAGCCATAATGTTCCTGTGAGCCAGTGCTGATAATATCAGGCCCTGCATGGCTTTATTGCTGCTGCAATAAGATTTTATCTCAACGTGACAAAAGTGAAACTGAGCCTCAGTGATGCCCTTACATGTTAGTATGGTAAGCAGCTTTCTTCATCCAGTCTCTGTGGACTCTGTGTGTGTGTGTGTGTGTGTGTGTGTGTGTGTGTGTGTGTGTGTGTGTGTTAGCATCACATGTGCATATGTACAAACAATACATCATGCACCCTGTCTGACCTACATTTGCCACCCTGCACCATAACTGTGACATGAAGGCACTCACTCAAGCATGACACACACACACACACACACACACACACAGTCTGTCTCCTCCCCCTCTACGCAAGGTTACTGTCTAATGTGTTGTCTGATACACTTGATTTTACCTCGTTACAAATATGAAGATGGCTTCTTTTTTAGACTTGAGCCTCACTAAGCTTGACTGTTAGTCACAAGAGGCACCAAAGTCTCAATCTGAGTAATTTTGGGCTACTTCTAAAAAAGGGCTTTTTAAAAAATTTCTTATACCAATGTCTGAATATTTTTAAGAATTAGATGTTCATTACTCTT
>NW_024632575.1:0-235 GCF_008729295.1 Plectropomus leopardus
TTCAACATGCATTATTATGGTGTTTTTAGAACTTTTTGCAACATTCTATGCTATGGCGTGTCTCGGCAAGCTATTTTATGCTATTTAGAGGTGTTTTCAGCAGTTTTTGGGACATGCCATTTTTTGACATTTTTGCCTTACTATAGCCTTGCCTTTTCGGTCATTTTTTCAACATGCATTATTATGGTGTTTTTAGAACTTTTTGCAACATTCTATGCTATGGCGTGTCTCGGCA
>NW_024632576.1:0-344 GCF_008729295.1 Plectropomus leopardus
TTTTTCCTGAGCTATAGTATGGCTTTTTTTGCCATACTGTAATTTGGCTCAAAATGCTCAAAATCTTGAGTTTTTGGGCCGTTTTTTCAGCTAGCTATACTATAAACTGCCTCAACATGCTGTACTATGACTTATTTTAACATTGGGAGTGGTCATTTTTTTGACCAGCTGTACTATGACTTATTTTAACATTGGGAGTGGTCATTTTTTTGACCATTTTTCCTGAGCTATAGTATGGCTTTTTTTGCCATACTGTAATTTGGCTCAAAATGCTCAAAATCTTGAGTTTTTGGGCCGTTTTTTCAGCTAGCTATACTATAAACTGCCTCAACATGCTGTACTAT
>NW_024632577.1:0-667 GCF_008729295.1 Plectropomus leopardus
TACGGCAGCACGGAGGGGTCAGACCAACCTATGGCAGCACACAGGGGTCAGACCGAACCTACGGCAGCACGGAGGGATCAGACCGAGCCTACGGCAGCACGGAGGGGTCAGACCAACCTATGGCAGCACACAGGGGTCAGACCAACCTACGGCAGCACACAGGGGTCAGACCAACCTACAGCAGCACGGAGGGATCAGACCGAGCCTACAGCAGCACGGAGGGGTCAGACCAACCTACAGCAGCACGGAGGGGTCAGACCAACCTACGGCAGCACACAGGGGTCAGACCAACCTACGGCAGCACACAGGGGTCAGACCAACCTACAGCAGCACGGAGGGGTCAGACCAACCTACAGCAGCACGGAGGGGTCAGACCAACCTACAGCAGCACGGAGGGGTCAGACCGAACCTACGGCAGCACACAGGGGTCAGACCGAACCTACGGCAGCACAGAGGGGTCAGACCAACCTACGGCAGCACACAGGGGTCAGACCGAACCTACGGCAGCACAGAGGGGTCAGACCAACCTACGGCAGCACACAGGGGTCAGACTGAACCTACGGCAGCACACAGGGGTCAGACTGAACCTACGGCAGGACGGAGGGGTCAGACTGCAGCTAAAAGGTTCCACTTCCTGGCATGTTGGTTACCTTGGTGACGGCGCCTC
>NW_024632578.1:0-2392 GCF_008729295.1 Plectropomus leopardus
GTGATAATGGTGATAATCCTGTGATAATGTTGGTAATGTGATAATCTGGTTATAATGGTGATAATCCTGTGAAAATGGTGATAATGGTTATAATCCTGTGATAATGGTGATAAGGTGATAATCTGGTGATAATGGTGATAGTCCTGTGATAATGGTGACAATGGTGGTAATGGTGATAATCCTATGATAATGGTGGTAATGGTGGTAATCCTGTGATAATCCCGTGATAATCCTGTGATAATCCTGTGATAATGAATAATGAAAAATTATCTCATTAACCATCAAACCTCTGTGACATCATTGGTTGAGGTGCGACGTTAAGTCTCTTCATTTTTCCCTAAATTTGTTCCAAATCTGCTCAGACTGTATGGAGGCTTCAAACTGTTGAAACCAACTGATCACCATCAGCTAGAAACACGAAAGGTTTCTTTTGTTAATGTGAAAAGTTTCTTGTTGTTAAGTGTTGTAACATGTAAAGTTTCCTTTAGACATGAAAAGGTTTTTATTATAACCTGAAAATATCTTTGAGAAATGAGAACATTTTGTCATAACTTGAAATCTTTCTTGTTATCACATTAAAAGTTTATTGTTATAATGTGACAACTTTCTTTTTAGGTGAAACGCATTTTGTTAGAACATGAAAAGTTTCTTGTTGTAACTGAAAATATCTTAAAAACGTGAAAAACATTTTGCTGTAACATGAAAAGTTTCCTTTTGTTGTCTGACACTGTGAGTTTTATTTTTCCAGCCTGGTGGTTCGACAGGGCAACATGTTCACGGTTTAATTTAGGAACATTTTAAATTCACTAATACAATGTAGATTAAAGAAAAGTAAATGATCATTAATGATCCAAAAAATTCACTACGTCATCAGTTTAACGAGGAATCAATAAAGCTGATCTGTTTTAGACGGAATTGCATTATTGGCTCTCACCGCAGGCTTTCCTGAAATATCTGCAACCTTATGCTTTTAATTAGTGTGTATGTGTGTGTGTGTGTGTGTGTGTGTGTGTGTGTGTGTGTGTGTGTGTGTGTGTGTGTGTGTGTGTGTGTGGAGGGTTGGACCTGAGCAGGAGGAGGATCCCTCCTCAACAGTCCGCAGGTCACCATCACCTTCTCCTCCTCCTCCTCCTCACTGTCACTCTGCCCGGATTAGTCCAGATCAGCTCGGCTCGGCTCGGAACGCTTCCTCTGGACCGGGGCACCGCGGACGGACAGGGCGGAGGCAGGAGCCGGAGAGCGGAGAGCGAAGAGGGACCTGCGGGAATCGGGTTCCGGCTGCGGGCTCCCGTCATGCTGGGCACCGTGAAGATGGAAGGGCACGAGGCTCCGGACTGGAGCGGATACTACAGCGAGGAGGTCGGTCACTCACTGCCCGCCGCGCCGCTGCGCTGCCCGGGTCACCGCTGCGGGTCACGGCGGCTCTCGGGGCCTCTGTGACCCGCAGCAGACTGCTTTCTGACGGAAGCGACTTATGATCACAATTCGCACTAAACTTTACTTTCAGTTTCACCCCAAATTTCATTCAAACATTTCAGAGATGAAACTTTCAGAATGTTCAACCCTTTAACTCCCGGAGCCACAGCGGGTCCGAACAGGCGCCTTTTACCATTTTAGCAGCACGCAAACCTGAGAAAATTCGTAACACTTTTTTAAAACACAAGAAAAAAAAACCCGTCAGAAGCATCTCGGCGAGAAATGTCCCTCAAACTGGACAAAAGGTGGCGAGGAAAGGATCCGAAAATTGGCTGAGAGGGACTTTGAGATATTATCCACATTTAGGAAAACATGTCCAGAAAACTTGGAAATGTCTAAATTGTACAGAAAAAGAAAACATACACTTTTATCACTTTCTGATATTATTTTCTTTGTCTCGTTTTTTATTTTTATTTTTAAGCTTTTTAGTAATGTAATAATAACAATAGAGGATTAGAGATGATTTAGGTTTGAATCTGAGTGTCCGAAACGGAAATTGAATGAACGCATCATATCTTTAAATTAATCACAAACACCGCGTTTTTCATGTTTTTCATCCGATGGATTTGTTGTATTTCTGTTTATTTTATGTATTTATGTGTGAAGTTTCATGTCAGAGAAAAGAGGAGAAATCTGTAAATGAAGCTCAGTTTCAGGTCACATTAACTCTCAGGCCAACACATAAAAGACAGACAGAAAGAAAAAAAGAATCTGAGAGCTGCAGAGAAATAAATAGAATCAATATCTATGATTATTAATAATAATAAAATACATAAAATATGTGTATCTGGAGGTGACCTGCGATGCAGGCGATGTAACAGTCTGCAAGTGTATCGATCAGCGCGTGAGTTTGTTTTCCCGCTTTAACCTGACGCCGCGTTCACGTATTCATTCAGTGTTTTTTGGAGCAGCTCGT
>NW_024632579.1:0-729 GCF_008729295.1 Plectropomus leopardus
CGTTGGGGCCTCTGCAGGTGTACTGCCGGCGTCGGAGACGCCGTGCTCGGTGGAGTTCAACTCCGTCTGGATCCAGAATCTTCATTATCAGTCGGATTGTTTCTTGAGACACAACGAAACCCCTCTGAATAGCCCGTAGATGCATCCAACGATAACCCTGCAGTTGACCAGTTCCAGCCATTTCCCCCTCCAGAAAAGCAGCAACATCCTCCAAGTCCGACTGGTTCTTTCGCCGGAAAAGATGCAATTTCTTGCATATTCTTTTTAAAGTCCTGATACTTATGATAATGTGATGCTGATGTGCCAAAAGATTAAGTATCTCTTTGTTTGTGAAACCTATCCTAAAATACAACTCAACCAAATCCTCCGTAGCCCTCATGTTAACAAGTGTACCTTCAAAAGCAGTAGGTTTGAATATTATGACTTTATTCTCATAAATAATGACTTTTTTCTCGTTAATAATGAGTTTGATCTCGTTAATAATGACTTTTTTCTCGTTAATAATTACTTTTTTCTCATTAATAATGAGTTTAATCTCGTAAATAATTACTTTTTTCTCATTAATAATGACTTTTTTACTCGTTAATAATGAGTTTAATCTCGTAAATAATGACTTTTTTCTCATTAATAATGACTTTTTTCTCGTAACTAATGACTTTAATCTCGTAAATAATTAAAAATTTTTTCCCTTAATGTGGCCCTAATCCTCCGTCGTAGTTTTCAGCTGTT
>NW_024632580.1:0-853 GCF_008729295.1 Plectropomus leopardus
CTGTTTTTGGGACATGTAATTTTTTTCCATTTTGCCATTTTTGCCATACTATAGCCTTGCTATTTTGGTCATTTTTTGGATGTTGTATATTATGTTGTTTTTGGCAATTTTTGCATATTTAAATGCTATGGCGTGTCTCAGCACGCTATTTAATTCTGGTTTGAGGTGTTTTAATCTGTTTTTGGGAAATGTAATTTTTTGCCATTTTTGCCATTTTTACCATACTATAGCCTTGCTTTTTTGGTAATTTTTTGGACGTTGTATATCATGGTGTTTTGGGCCATTTTTGCATATTTAAATACTATGGTGTGTCTCAGCACGCTATTTAATGCTGCTTTGAGGTGTTTTAAACTGTTTTGGGACGCGTCATTTTTTTCCATTTTTTCCATTTTTGCCATACTATAGCCTTGCTTTTTTGGTCATTTTTTGGACGTTGTGTATTATGGTGTTTTCGGTCATTTTTGCACATTTAAATGCTATGGCGTGTCTTAGCACTCTATTTTATGCTGTTTTTGGCGTGTTTTAAGCTGTTTTTGGGACATGTCATTTTTTGACATTTTGACATTTTTGCCATACTATAGCCTTGCTTTTTTGGTCATTTTTTGGATGTTGTATATTATTTTGTTTTTGGCAATTTTTGCATATTTAAATGCTATGGCGTGTCTCAGCACGCTATTTCATGCTGTTTTGAGGTGTTTTAAGCTGTTTTTGCGACATGTAATTTTTTTCCCATTTTTGCCATACTATAGCCTTGCTTTTGTGGTCATTTTTTGGACGTTGTATATTATGGTGTTTTTGGCAATTTTTGCATGTATAAATGCTATGGCATGTCTCAGCATGCTATTTAATGCTG
>NW_024632580.1:891-970 GCF_008729295.1 Plectropomus leopardus
CCATTTTTGCCATACTATAGCCTTGCTTTTTTGGTCATTTTTTGGACAGTTAATATTATGGTGTTTTTTGAAATATGTT
>NW_024632581.1:0-556 GCF_008729295.1 Plectropomus leopardus
GAACTCATGCATCACCAAGCCATATTATGGTGTTTTTGGCCGTTTTTGGCAACTTTCTATGCTATGGCGTGTTTTGGCACGTTATTTAATGCGGTCTTCAACTGTTTACAGCTGTTTTTGGAACATGTCATTTTTTGACATTTTTGCCTTACTATAGCCATGCTTTTTGGGTCATTTTTTCGACATGCCATATTATTGTGTTTTTGGCCGTTTTTGCAACTTTCTATGCTATGGCGTGTTTTGGCACGCTATTTAATGCGGTTTTAAACCAATTTTAGCTGTTTTTGGAACATGTCATTTTTTGACATTTTTGCCTTACTATAGCCTTGCTTTTTGGGTCATTTTTTGGACATGCCATATTATTGTATTTTAGGCCGTTTTTTGCAACTTTCTATGCTATGGCGTGTCTCAGCACGCTATTTAATGCGCTTTTCAACTGTTTTCAGCTGATTTTAGTCAACAAAAGAATTGAAAAAGTCATACTGTCCTCATCTGTCCCGAAACTACATAAAAATGACACAGAAAACCACACATTTGGATTTATTGATATTATATA
>NW_024632582.1:0-305 GCF_008729295.1 Plectropomus leopardus
CACCTGAGACTGTGGTCTTCTGAAGAGTCACACCTGAGACTGTGGTCTTCAGAAGAGGTACACCTGAGCCTGTGGTCTTCTGAAGAGTCACACCTGAGACTGTGGTCTTCAGAAGAGGTACACCTGAGCCTGTGGTCTTCTGAAGAGTCACACCCGAGACTGTGGTCTTCAGAAGAGGTACACCTGAGACTGTGGTCTTCAGAAGAGGTACACCTGAGACTGTGGTCTTCTGAAGAGTCACACCCGAGACTGTGGTCCTCTGAAGAGGTACACCTGAGACTGTGGTCTTCTGAAGAGTCACACCT
>NW_024632583.1:0-964 GCF_008729295.1 Plectropomus leopardus
TAAAGCAGCTAAAGTTTTAACTGATTATGAAACTCCCAATAAAATACTGCTGCATCTGTATGACCTCCTGCATTGAGTCAGTTACCTGGTGGGTAACCTGCAAAACACACACACACACACACACACAGGGACAAATACATGTAAACAAACAAAAACTAAACAGAGTCAGAAAACACAGTCACTGAACACACAAACAGGATAACAGACACACAGCTCAGCTAGGTGTTAGCAGGCCGTGGTGGCTGGACTGGTTGGCACTGTGACACACACAGAGACACACACACACACACACACACACACACACACACAGCAGACCCTCTGGGTGTGAGATAGCAATCGGTGGTTTTCCTGTCAGAGCTGATTTGAGGCCACAGTATCGCAAACTCAAACTTGCTTCATACTGGATTACCAGGAAGAGGTGTGTGTATGTGTGTGTGTGTGTGTGTGTGTGTGTGTGTGTGTGTGTGTGTGTGTGTGTGTGTGCGTGCTTCTATCTTGGGAGTCAAAATATGTCTTGAAACACTACAACTAGGGCTGGGCGTTATGGAAAAAAAGTTTTATCACAGCATTTCTTTCATCTCAGTCGATATCGATATATATCACGATATACATCAAATCACTATTTCTGTCGAGCTTAAAGGTCCCTTTGACTCCTCAGTGAGATATGAAGATATCATCAGGTTAATTTTGGTTTAAATATTTATTTTCTGTCAGACATTGAACATGACAAATATACTGTAGAACAGCATCACCAGCTGGAGGACCTATTCTACTAAAACTCACAGAGGTCCAGGTACTAAAATTTCCTCCCAGCAAAGGTCCAAACCTCATACCTAAAATCAGTATTACCATTAAATGAACATTTTACTTTGATTACGATCAAAGAACAATTATTTTGCTTTTTGCTTTTTTTGTGGTTTGTTTTTTGTCCTCATAGTTCACTGACACAGTGTCATGTGACCAT
>NW_024632584.1:0-927 GCF_008729295.1 Plectropomus leopardus
TAAAAAGTCAATATTTTGAGCGTTTCAGGCCAAAGTTTAGTATAGAGCAAAACGCCATACTATAGCTCAGGGAAAAATGTTCAAAAAAGTGATCTCTCCAAATACAAAAAAAAGTCATTGAACAGCATGTTCAGGCTGTTTATAGTATAGCCTGTTGAAAAAAAAATGGTCCAAAAAGTCAATATTTTGAGCGTTTAGGCCAAAGTTTAGTATGGAGAAAAACACCATACTATACCTCAGGGAAAAAAGGTCAAAAAAGTGATCTTTCGAAACGCTGAAAAAAGTCACAGAACAGCATGTTTGGGCATTTTATAGTGTAATCTGTTGAAAAAATGGTCTAAAAAGTCAATATTTTGAGTGTTTCAGGCCAAAGTTAAGTATGGAGAAAAACGCCATACTATAGCTCAGGGAAAAAAGGTAAAAAAAAGTGATCTCTCCAAATACTGAAAAAAGTAATAGAACAGTATGTAGAGGCTGTTTATAGTATAGCCTGTTGAAAAAATGGTCTAAAAAGTCAGTATTTTGAGCATTTTAAGCCAAAGTTTCGTATAGATGTGATGGGGGCTATGGATAAAGTTGAATGAATAAACCAGATGCTGTTCAGACCAGGTCGGTGGATCCCTCGGTCACACGCACCAGGTCACATCGGAGGCAGAGGAAACCTCTGCCCCTGCGTGTGTTCGGCTTCGCGACACTCCTTCACTCGTCTCGAAATCCCACCCAGCTGGCTTCTCCTCCGGCACGCTGGGAACCCTACATGGACACAACAACAGGCAGCAGTACTCGTTCTTGTACAATCCGACAATGTAATCAGCTTAGCTTGTGTCCGACAAGTGCTACTACTTCCTTCTCGGTACTTACACGACAGGCAGGGACTTCGCCCTGCCTCTGCGTGTTGATCGCGTCGTAACACTTGCGGCCCCAGCG
>NW_024632585.1:0-747 GCF_008729295.1 Plectropomus leopardus
AAAAAAAATCATGGGGGGAGAAGGAAACTGCACTGTCTGTCCACCTCACAACACTCAGAAAACATTTCCTCCTCAGTGGAGCGNTTCATTAATTTTCAGTTAAACCTCTAATTGCCATGTTTTTTCATAGTGCCACAATGTTTTTAGATGAAAATATAGAACAACCAGATATAATACAAGTCATGCTGTGGGATCAAAGATTGCAGTTTGAATGGGTTTCAGTGGCTCTTTTTTTGCACTTAACAGTCTGAATGTAACAATTTAGTTTGCACAGTGTATTTTAGACTTTTTGTAGGAGCTGAGCTGGAAATTCAAAGATTAAACAAAAACACAGTCTTGCCAAAATGTCAGTCACATTTTATTGCCCAAATGTGTTGACTTTTGAATTGTAGACCTAAAATATCCGAAGATCGTGTCACAACAAACACAACTCTGGTCATTTTACTCTCTATACACACTCATCTAGGGTTTGTCAGGGCTGCCTGTACATTTATAACCAGAGAGTGAATGTTCAGCAGGCTAAAGGTGAGGGATGAGGGCCTACCTGTTGCCTCGCTGTCCTGGCCTTGAATCTTCAGCTCGCTCTCTGTGATCCAAAGTTGCTTTGCTTCAGCACTCCATTGACAGTTATTTTGCAGAGATTTAAACACAAATCAAGAATCAAGAAAAAAAATCATGGGGGGAGAAGGAAACTGCACTGTCTGTCCACCTCACAACACTCAGAAAACATTTCCTCCTCAGTGGAGC
>NW_024632586.1:0-868 GCF_008729295.1 Plectropomus leopardus
TTAGCCTAGCTTAGCATAATGACTGGATGTAGAGGGAAACTGTTAGCCTAGCTTAGCATAGTGACAGGATGTAGAGGGAAACTGTTAGCCTAGCTTAGCATAGTGACAGGATGTAGAGGGAAACTGTTAGCCTAGCTTAGCACACTTTGTATCGTATTTATTCTACCGCCATTTTTTCTTTCAAATTTGGCAAATTCTTTTTTATTTGTTTATTTTTTGGTTTTTAAACATTTTAGGTGTTTTTCTTTTTTTCTTTACAAATTTTTGGTGATTTCTAAGAAATACTGACCTTTTTTTTTCTTTAAAGTTTTTGATTTTTCATTTTTCTTCTCTTTCTTCTTCAAAATCAGCCGCTGCACACGTGTCTTCAAAGTAAGTTTGCAGATTTATTTTTTTCGCACCGTGGCGGCGTTTGGCGATATAAGCAGCCGCCTCTCGTGTGACAGAAAGTTATTTTAAAGGTCGTTTCATAAATGCGTCTCGCTGAATCTGAGCTCATTTAAAAGATGTTTATTGAAGGATTTAATGACTTTTAAAGAGTTCAGTAACTTTTTACAGTGTAGATTTCTGTTTTTCAGGAACAGAAGAAGAATAAATATAATCAACATAATAATAATAAAAACATGAACTGTCGCCTGTTATTGTAAACATTATCAGAATTTGATTTGTTTCGTTGTTCTTTTTCAGTGTCACTTATTAATTTATTCTTCTGATTAAATCAGTTTGTGATTCTTTTTTATTAATTAAGTTTTTATTAATTTATTTAATAATTATTATGAAAAACTTTAAAGCATGGTATCAGTACTGCGGTTTTAAAATGTATTCTTGTCTGTTTTTTACATTTTTTTTGGTGTGCGTGTGTGTGTGT
>NW_024632587.1:0-766 GCF_008729295.1 Plectropomus leopardus
GGCGTAATCTGGATTAATCTGAGTCTGTAAATGTGTCACACTGCGTCTTTTCCAGGTCAAACAAACACAACAAACCCTCTGTTCCCTGAACCCATACTGGTCCCCAGTGAACCCACTGCTGAGCGCCCAGTTTTCAGAGGCTGGACTGCTGCCAACCCGTTCGTCCATTAAAAGAAGACGAGCGCAGAGACACTGATGAACCCGCCATTGTTGTCCCACTTAGCAGGCGACCCCACACCTCAGGGAAGAGGACGATTGGCCGCGATCCAAACTGTGTCACGGGAATGTCGGTGGAGACGAGGGCGGCGTTGAGTTTTAATGAGGCTCGTTCCCAAGGGAGAATAAAAAGCTCAGAGGACGGTTACGAAACGCTGAAACTATCCTTTAGTTCAAAGATTTATCTCACAGTTAATTCAGTCTTAAGTGTTTTATCTTGACGTCGCTGGAACATGTTACCGAAAAACATCTGAAGTGACCGAACAGCATCATCTTTTAAAGTTAAGCTGAAGACGTTCATTTCTTAGCTGCACATTGTAGTAGTCTGGTTCAACTATTTTACATTTAATTTATTTTAATTTAATTTAATTTAATTTAATTTAATTTNAAGCTTTAATAATTGAGTTTGGATGTTTCGTTATTGGATTTTTACGTTGGCGTAATCTGGATTAATCTGAGTCTGTAAATGTGTCACACTGCGTCTTTTCCAGGTCAAACAAACACAACAAACCCTCTGTTCCCTGAACCCATACTGGTCCCCAGTGAACCC
>NW_024632589.1:0-4858 GCF_008729295.1 Plectropomus leopardus
ACAACAAACCCAACACGCTCCTTCACCGTTAACCAAATATTGTGAGAAATCACACACGCAAGCATATTAAAAATTATTAACTCACAATGCAGGGGTTTATATAATAAAATAGTTATATTGTCAACAATACAACAGCAACGCTAAGGGTTCAGATGTGCTACCTTTGTGTGTGTTTGTGTGTGTGTGTGTGTTTGGGTGCATGTGTGCTTACGTGTGTGCACACATTCACTTATGCTTGTGTGCGCGCGTGTGTGTATGTGTGTGTGACTCCATGTGTGTGATTCATTCCAGGGCAGTTTTAGTCCTTATAAAATATTCATTTTGGTTGTGCAGGGCCCTGTAATTGCCATCTCTCACCCTGAATTATTTATACCTCGCACAGACTGACAAAGCTTTGCCATACGGCCCCAGATGAATCAGAAAGCAGCCATCTCTGCTGCCAACAGCACTGGGCTTTCACACAAATATGGCAGCCACGTCTCTCTGCCTGGCCTCTCTTAATTTGACATTTTCTTTTTCCCCCTGCCTTTGTCCTAGGTGCACAGAAAGGTTACCTGTTAGCTTTAAGCACCGACCTGCTCTCTGTCTTTCTGTCTCTATCCCCCCTGCCTACATGACAGTCCACAGTGGGTGTTTTTTTTTTTCTTTCTCCTTCTGAGAATGCGTTAATGTGGCGGCGATGTCAGAGTGGCTGCCTCATGTTTTATGATGACTGACCAGTCCTGACAGCCACTTTAGATGTATGTATTATACATTAGTAATAATATGATGTAGAAATACACTCGCATACATTTGAGCATGCATGGACAGACAGCAAAAAACCACTGACTCACCGACCTATATATAACACGCACACACACACACACACACACATGCAAATGAGCCCCCACTGGCCTGCTGGATCCAGCGGGGCTGTCGGTAAATGGTCAAAGCCCCCCTGCTGGCCTTCCCTGTCCAGCTGCGTTCCTCAGCGTCTCGCCTGGGTCTGATCACTCCAAGGTGCCACAGGAGAGAGACGGCGCTGTATGGCTCTCATTGTAGCCCGGCTCTGGGGCCTTCCAGAACCCCACGTCCAACACCCTAAATACTACTATTCACCCAAGCCAGCTACTCCAACATATGCTTATCTTCCATCTCACTAGCGCAGGGAGGTGCTGACTGGTATTTCCTCAAGGCCCCGAGCTCCAACGCTGACCAGTAATCAAAGCACCATATTTCTCCTCCTGCGCAAAAATAACCCGGAGATACCTCTCTGCCGTCCAGCTGGTGAGCCTTGTAAATACTCCTGCATTGTCGGCGTACGTGATTATTTTTGTAATGTCAGCAACCTCACATCGTTGTCATTATCGGCAATCATTATCACACGGTTTTTACGGTGCCGGTGATGATCCAATTATATTTATGAATTCAACTTTGGATGTAGATGATGTTGGCTCTATGGCGGCAACCAGTGTTTGATTCGTTTTTACAACAAGGCCCAGGCAAGACAAAACAACGCAGAATTATTTATGTTTTGTGTCTTATTATATTGTGTTCAAAGTCCTGGTAGAGAAAAGGCATATTCAGAGTAAAACAAAGAACAGCGTGCAACAGTACACAGCCTCAGCAGTATCTTGATGTGAGGGGATGGGAGAGGCAGAGAGAAAGCTTGGGGCTAAACATGCAGTATGTGGCGGGGCTGGAGCTAAAAGCTGCATAAAGCACACAGCCTAAGTCCACTGTTAGCAAGTGATGGATAGTTAGCAGGAGCTCCGAGTGTTCGTCTAATCTGTTACAGTAAACCTGTGCCAAAGCCTGAAGGGAATCAGTGGGGGCTTGCTAGGAGTGGGTTTGACGTGAAACCATTTGTGAAGACGAGCGATTCTCTTAAGTAAGAAACTAACAGTGTCCGGAGAGAGAGAGAGAGCTGGAGAGTGAGCGAGACAGGAGGTGAGGAAAATGAGTGAGAGTACGAGAGAGAGAGAAGGAGGAAGAGATACCATAATGAGTCCTGTAGCCATGGAGTAAATGAAGAGGGATTGACAGAGTGAGGGATCCTCAAGTGAAATAATGTCAATGCCACTCTGCCCATTAGAGAGAAAGGGGGGGTGGTGGAGGAGAGGGTAAAGAGGGATGAATGGAGGGACATAGCTACATCTTAGGGTGCAGAGGAAGCACATAAATTATTTGTGACACCCTCACAACACACACACACACACACACACACACACACACACACACACACACACACACACACACACACCAACCAACAAAAATATGAAATATGAAACAACAAAATGAACTGACAATAGCAGCTGGAAAAATAAAGAAATAAAAAAAAACAACAAAAAGGGCCTTGGAAATACCCAATAAATTCTCAGAGACATGTAGTTGGGATATTTGATGTTGAACAATAATAATCACAGTGACATCTGCCTTGCTGCTCTCAGAGGAGTGGAAGGGGTTAATCTCCCAAACCCAATAAGGTTGGATAGTGAGGCACTTGTTCCCTGATAAAGAAGTGATAGGATCTGTGGGTCCGGTCCCTCGGCGCTTGTACAGGGGTAGAGCAAATATTGTTAATGTGCTGTGGTTTACTTCAGCTAAGGCGAGAAAAACAGCTCTGCTTGACGAGAGAAGACAGCGGCGAACCAGAATACGACAGAAATGGCCACGCGGCTCATGGCTCGGCCTCCCAGGGACTTAACTGGCATATATATCCAAGACCACTCAGTTGCATAAATAAGTGCTGGGGAAGATTAAGATCTATAAGTGTCTCTATTTCTCGTTTTACCTGCTCTGCCTTGTCACAACAGGGATCTGAATGCAGTTCAGTGGAGTGCCTAATAACTGGAGCAGTAGGTAGGGAAGGCAGGAGGTTTGACATTAAGACCCTGGCGTTTTGGAAATCCGATACGGTATTGACCCGCGTACTACTATCTCAGCGTAGAGATCTGGTGTCAGCAGATTGTAGTCTGACTCTTACAGATACTGTGGCCATCTGTCAGTGTATTGTGTAACGGCCTAAACAAATACGTAGAAGCCCCTTTGTACAATAAGATCAAGGTGTACTATTGAAGAAAAAAAAATCTATTCTCATGTATGTAATTTAAGAAAGCAGCGAGAGGAAGGAATTTCAAATAAATTTTTCACAAGTCATTAAAAATGATAAAAATGTGAAAAAGAACGGATAAAAAAATGAATGAAATTGACGGGGAGAGCTGCTTAATAATACAACATTATCCTTATTTGCCCTCGTCACTCAAATCAAAGGGATGGACATTTATGCATGAGTGACATCAACCCTGCAATTAAGTTGGCCATTTAAATGAGAGAAGGCCTTCCTCACCTCGCCTGTTTGTTTTTTTCCCTCTCTCTCTTCTTCTTTTTTTTCTCTTCCCCCTCTGTTTGATGATGGGAGAGGGTGAGCTAGAATTAGGGCGATGGGTCTTCCTTTGAGTGTCAGCCTAAAATGATCAGAGTAAAGATAAGAGGGTCTAGCAGCCCTCAAATCAGTCAAAGTGCCAAAGTCGGCCTTTTTCTCCTCAATTACCGGGTCTGTGAAGCCAGGGAGTGGAAGGCACCGAGCCTGCTGCATTACTAAAGAGACAATCTATTTCCCCTTTGACCAGAGGGAGAGAAATCATTATGGCATGATTAGTAGCTTCGGCAGCGGGCGAGCATGGAGGTACTACAGGAGAATCGTATTAATTGCCTTAGACCAAGGCATGAGCGGGATTGTTTTAACGTTGATTTGTGGACCGGTATGACTGGCTGTCGGAGATAAAAGCTGATGTCAGGTCTTAGTTATACTGGCAGACTTCGGGCATGCAGACAGAGAAGGCTGATGTCAAAATGAGCTTCCGTGGCTGCCCTGGAAGTCTTTCTCTATATGCCTGTCGATGTCTTCCTCTTTGTCTTTCTTCACACTTCATAGTTTTCCTTTACGCCTCCCACTATCCCTCCCTCTACTCCCCCCCTTTCCTCAGATGGACTACACCCCACCCCTTCCCGCACTCCCTTTCTCTCTCTCTCCTCCAACTGATAGCTGCCTTGGCCGATTATTTCATCCAGTGCGGTCCACTGAGAGCCTCCTCTCCCGGCTTTGGAAGAGCTTTAATTAGCCATGTTAATATCCCCTTCATTGGCCTTAATATCACTCAACACCTTCCTCCATCTCAGCGGCCACCAGGGTCCCCCTGTCCTGTCAGAACAGCTGATTATTGAGAAGGATAGCTTTAATCAAACCTAATTGCAGTTCATTCTTTCTCTCTATCCCCCTTTGCCCTCCATTGCCAACATCTAATGGCAGCGACGACTTGATATCCCATTAAAAAACAATTAAACAACCTCCTTTTGTCTCTGTGCGTGCCAAAACACCAGCACAAACTTCTGTAGATATTTAAGAAGTAAAAGAGAGAGAGAGGGGCCTTGTCTTAATTGCTCTCCTTCTCACCAAGGACCAATTTGCACTGTGCTCATGGAGAATCTTAACCAACTCAAATGTAATGGATGCTATAGCACTGCCACTGCTGCGGACTATGAAAATTAAGCTTATCTTTTTAGCAGAGAAATTGTGCTTAATTGCCTTCATAACAGTAAACATAAAGGAGCCACTTTATGATAGCGTGGGCACTCAATTTCTCGTGTTTATTGTTTCTTAACTTTTGGTTTGGCTGTAGAGGAAACAGTATGTAAAAGCATTAAAGTATCCAAGAAAAGAGACAAGACTAACTCTGAAAGTAATGTGTTTCTTTTATGAAGTCAATGCATTGCCTAGGAAATGTATTCTATCTCTTGCTCTGACATAAATTATCTACCAACGGGTGATGCACACACACACACACACACACACACACACACACACACACACACACAC
>NW_024632590.1:0-535 GCF_008729295.1 Plectropomus leopardus
AATAAAAATAGCTGGTAGGTATAACTCAGGGTTTCTGCAGGTAACAAAAATACTTTCCGTCTCGCCCTATCCCTTTGGCCTGGGAGCCTGAGGGTCCTGCCCAGTATCTTAGCTGTTCCTAGGACAGCACACTTCAGGACTGAGAACTCAGATATTGTTCCTGGTATCTGCTTGAGCCACTGTCTCAGTGTGGGGGTTACTGCCCTGAGTGCACAACCACTGGTACCACCACTGCCTTCGCCTTCCACACCTGCTCTAGCTCTCCTTTCAGCCCTTGGTATTTCTCGTGTTCCTTCTCCCTGATGTTGCAAGCGTTTGAGA
The DNA here is from genome assembly GCF_008729295.1 of Plectropomus leopardus. Taxonomy (NCBI): domain Eukaryota; kingdom Metazoa; phylum Chordata; class Actinopteri; order Perciformes; family Serranidae; genus Plectropomus; species Plectropomus leopardus. The sequence goes on from NW_024632590.1 coordinate 322, forward strand.
TTGCTACATCTATCACTACTGCCTTCTCTGCTGTTTAATCGACCACTACCATGTCTGGTTGTTTAGCCATTACCAGTTTGTCAGTCTGGAAGTCCCACAGGATTTTGGCCCTGTCATTATAATGGATAATGATGGGGCCAAGACATGAGTAGATATAAAAATGTATATATATTTTAACATGTGAAGAAAACTGTATTTGTAATCATAATTATGA
>NW_024632590.1:622-966 GCF_008729295.1 Plectropomus leopardus
TAATAATAATAATAATAAAAATAGCTGGTAGGTATAACTCAGGGTTTCTGCAGGTAACAAAAATACTTTCCGTCTCGCCCTATCCCTTTGGCCTGGGAGCCTGAGGGTCCTGCCCAGTATCTTAGCTGTTCCTAGGACAGCACACTTCAGGACTGAGAACTCAGATATTGTTCCTGGTATCTGCTTGAGCCACTGTCTCAGTGTGGGGGTTACTGCCCTGAGTGCACAACCACTGGTACCACCACTGCCTTCGCCTTCCACACCTGCTCTAGCTCTCCTTTCAGCCCTTGGTATTTCTCGTGTTCCTTCTCCCTGATGTTGCAAGCGTTTGAGATTGCTACATC
>NW_024632591.1:0-577 GCF_008729295.1 Plectropomus leopardus
GCAAATTAAATTTCATTCAGCCCTCACTGACCTCCTTGGTGCCGAACCAGATGTCCCTCATGTGGTCGCAGATGGCCTTGGCGGCAGACATGGCGCTGGACAGCTTCCTGGCTTTGATGACGGCGGCGCCGCGCTGCTGCACCGTCTGCAGGACGAAGACGAAGAGGTTTGAAAAGAGGAGAAACTACAAAACCTGAAGGAAAAGCTTCTTTTCTGTTGATAAAAATCGTTCTTTAATGCGTTCGGGGTTAAAAGATTCGAGCGCTCACAGAGATGAAGTCTCCTCTCAGCCAGGCGTCGTCCTTCACGGCGTCGTAGGCGGCCTTCTCGGCGCCGTGCACGGTGACCTTGGCGTGGTGGACGTCGGGGTACTGAGTGGAGGAGTGGTTCCCCCAGATGATGACGTTCTTCACCTGATCGGAGGAGACGCCGCAACGCATCGCCACCTGCAGGCGATACAGACGCAGTCGCTCAGCGACAACAACCTTAATTTCCTCCATTAATGAACTGTTGTGTTTGTATCTATGTTTAAACTTGTGTACAAAAAAAATCACTGTTTTTGTTTCATTAAAAAATG
>NW_024632591.1:618-834 GCF_008729295.1 Plectropomus leopardus
GCAAATTAAATTTCATTCAGCCCTCACTGACCTCCTTGGTGCCGAACCAGATGTCCCTCATGTGGTCGCAGATGGCCTTGGCGGCAGACATGGCGCTGGACAGCTTCCTGGCTTTGATGACGGCGGCGCCGCGCTGCTGCACCGTCTGCAGGACGAAGACGAAGAGGTTTGAAAAGAGGAGAAACTACAAAACCTGAAGGAAAAGCTTCTTTTCTG
>NW_024632592.1:0-91 GCF_008729295.1 Plectropomus leopardus
GGTACACATTAACCTGGTATCACACTGAGCTTCAGGGCGTGTGGCGTGCTGCTGCAGTTAAAGGCGTTAACAGAACCTGTCACGCTGAATC
>NW_024632592.1:144-951 GCF_008729295.1 Plectropomus leopardus
GAAATACATAAATAATGACATAGATTTAAAAATAATAAAAATAATATGAATAATTAAATTTAAAAAAAATGGAATAGTAAAGTAATATAACAAACATCAAAGTAACTAAATCAAATGAGATAAATAAGATAAAATGAAATTAAATGAAGCAGGATCAGAACCTTCATATTGTCCATATAACATTTCCTTTTCAGTAAGTGATACATGTTTTTTTTTGGCCAAGAGGAATAGAAATGAGTCCCAAATGCATACAGACTCTCTCTGTTTACCCTTAACCATACATGTCAACCTCTCATGTCAGCCCAGCGCCTGTCATCGGCTCCTCTGTCATGTTATAAGAGATGGTGGTTCTACTTTTTTCCAACATCATGCAATCTTACATGGAGAAGTCCAAAATCAGGAGTTTTTATTTGCCTCTTTGCTCCGATTAAATCTTTGGGGTATATTCACAGTATGAAGTATAATGAAATATTACTTGTAATGAATCCCTCTGTAGTGTTGATTCTGTGCTGTAAAAATATCTGGAGATGAACCGTGTTTAAACCTTTTTCAGGCAGAGCGAAGTGTTAAAGGATAGTTTCACCTTTTAAAGTGACGCTCACATATGAACGCTCAGTTCTTTAATTATCAGTGTTCAGGCGGTAACCTGGAAATTCTTGACCTGCTTTTCGCCCGTTGAAGCATGTTTCATCTGTGCGTTGATCTATATGTTTTGCGGTACACATTAACCTGGTATCACACTGAGCTTCAGGGCGTGTGGCGTGCTGCTGCAGTTAAAGGCGTTAACAGAACCTGTCACGCTGAATC
>NW_024632593.1:0-676 GCF_008729295.1 Plectropomus leopardus
ATTAAATTAATTTTATTTATTTATTTTTTTTTACCATGAGTAATTTACATTGCCGCATTGCTGATGTTATCATGAATAAAGTTTTTGATTCAAACTGCAGCCAAACTCACCTCTTTACTTTTTTCTTCTGTCCAATCAGACGCCACCGTTGACAGCGGCTTCGGCAGCCAGCCAATGGAGGAAGAGGAGCCGCCTGTGGCCAATCAGTGACGAGCAGGAAATAAAAAAATCCCGTCACCCCATCCTGCAGGAGAACCTGGACTCTGCAGGAACCAGGACTCTGCAGGAACCTGGACTCTGCAGGAACCAGGACTCTGCAGGAACCTGGACTCTGCAGGAACCAGGACCCAGATNCACCGTAAATAAAGCGATATTAAAAGTTTTAAAGTTTTATTATCAGAAATTAATTTTTGGCATTTTTTAAGCTACATTATAATAAAGTTTTATTATTAAATTAATTTTATTTATTTATTTTTTTTTACCATGAGTAATTTACATTGCCGCATTGCTGATGTTATCATGAATAAAGTTTTTGATTCAAACTGCAGCCAAACTCACCTCTTTACTTTTTTCTTCTGTCCAATCAGACGCCACCGTTGACAGCGGCTTCGGCAGCCAGCCAATGGAGGAAGAGGAGCCGCCTGTGGCCAATCAGTGACGAGCAGGAAATAAAAAA
>NW_024632594.1:0-881 GCF_008729295.1 Plectropomus leopardus
CTAAAAACAAGTACTACAGCCACTTTCACTTCACATCATGATAATATCAATTTATCAGATATTAATTCTCTACCTTTTGCTGATCTAGGCTATAAAATAAGCTTAATGTGTGGAGTCCCCCCAGGACTTCTGTTATGAGGATGATCACTAAAGGTTAAATATGACTTTTTTGAGTATTAATGCTGTTGTGAATACATTTCTCAGTATAACATTATGTAGCACTGACTATTGGAAATGTGCTTCCTTATGTGTGGCACAGCTATCTATCACAGACGATAGCCTTCTCTCACCACACCCCCTCCCATCACCACCATCACACACAGACAACAACCCTCCTTCAGACCAGACCTCGTTGCCTAGCAACGCCCTGCCGAGTGGCCCAGGGGGCGGGAACAAGGCACTTGGCTTCCGCAGTAATTACAGTGTGTGTGTGTGTGTGTATGTATGTTTCTGGGCCACCCCAGGTGTGTGTGCGTGCGCGCGTGTGTGGTGTGTAGTTTGGATGTGAAAACACACTTAGACTACTAGCGGTCTCATGATTGAAAAGAAACCACAGAAGTAGAAAAATGATCATGCCTGTAGCAGCAGCCATATTCAATACAGTTATTGCTCTTTAGGCCACTGATGAGGAAAAGTCAGAATTTAACCCTTTAAACCCTGCATAGCGTTCAAACACCTTTTGCAAGTCTTTATACCTTTGAAATTGGGATTTCTTGAAAAACATGGCAAAAAACGGCAGTCAGCAACTTGGTATGTGANCTAAAAACAAGTACTACAGCCACTTTCACTTCACATCATGATAATATCAATTTATCAGATATTAATTCTCTACCTTTTGCTGATCTAGGCTATAAAATAAGCTTAATGTGTGGAGTCCCCCC
>NW_024632595.1:0-363 GCF_008729295.1 Plectropomus leopardus
AGGAACTCTGTTCTTAGTGAAGAATTCAGTTATATTATATGCTTTTTTCCCAGCTGATGCAGTGAACGCGCCTCTGTCTCGCGCTTCTGTCGCCCTCTGCAGCATCGCGGAGCCGCTCTGCATCCTGCAGCATCACGGAGCAGCGCGAGCGACTCATCCTCCCCGTTACATAACACCGGAACACAGACAAATGTTTCAAAATCAGACTCTTTTACAATTAAACCGAATTCAAAGAAAACAGTGACCCGAAAAAACAGATCTGAAACATGAAAACCATGAATTCAAAATGTCAAATCATTCTTTACTGAGAAACAAACAAAACAAAGACGGTATGTTTCCCTCTGTAGACGGATAATAATAATA
>NW_024632595.1:463-974 GCF_008729295.1 Plectropomus leopardus
AATAGTTTTTTAACTTAACTTGGTGTTTGGTATTTTATTCTGTTTCCGTGTCATTGCTGCACAGCAGTGGTGGAAAAATAATAATAAATATGGTAATCAATAAAGTGACTGATGTATGGATAACATCATAAATATTTACAAAATGTGCAGGAACTCTGTTCTTAGTGAAGAATTCAGTTATATTATATGCTTTTTTCCCAGCTGATGCAGTGAACGCGCCTCTGTCTCGCGCTTCTGTCGCCCTCTGCAGCATCGCGGAGCCGCTCTGCATCCTGCAGCATCACGGAGCAGCGCGAGCGACTCATCCTCCCCGTTACATAACACCGGAACACAGACAAATGTTTCAAAATCAGACTCTTTTACAATTAAACCGAATTCAAAGAAAACAGTGACCCGAAAAAACAGATCTGAAACATGAAAACCATGAATTCAAAATGTCAAATCATTCTTTACTGAGAAACAAACAAAACAAAGACGGTATGTTTCCCTCTGTAGACGGATAATAATAATA
>NW_024632596.1:0-507 GCF_008729295.1 Plectropomus leopardus
AAAAAAAAAATAATCTGATTTTGAGAGGATTTAAAGTCATAAAACATGCTTGTAAGTTTGTTTTCATCAAAAATAAAGAAAACATTGTCTGTTGTCGTGTGGGGCTTCACGAAAATCGATTTGTTTGTGTTTTCTCGCAGCCGCCGCACATTTCTCATGTTTGAACCTGAACTATGACGTCAGTGAACAGACGGAAACCGATTCACGTCTGAGCTGTAAAAGTGGGTGCTGTCACCTTGTAGGGGCGTTCACAGGACGGAGTGATGCCGGCGTCCTCCAGCAACCTGCAGGGAAGACACCGAGAAAACGTTACTGTGCCGTCACTGCACGCAGTGTGTGTGTGTGTGTGTGTGTGTTTATTTTACTGACTTTTGGATATCAAACTGTCCTCGTAGTTTGAGGCAGATCTGGAAATATCTGAGCGGAGAGTTCATTCCTTCAACGCACCCCGCACAGGCACCATGTTTCTCCCACTCGTCTTTCCTGTTACACACACAAACACACTGA
>NW_024632596.1:605-962 GCF_008729295.1 Plectropomus leopardus
AAAAAAAAAAATAATCTGATTTTGAGAGGATTTAAAGTCATAAAACATGCTTGTAAGTTTGTTTTCATCAAAAATAAAGAAAACATTGTCTGTTGTCGTGTGGGGCTTCACGAAAATCGATTTGTTTGTGTTTTCTCGCAGCCGCCGCACATTTCTCATGTTTGAACCTGAACTATGACGTCAGTGAACAGACGGAAACCGATTCACGTCTGAGCTGTAAAAGTGGGTGCTGTCACCTTGTAGGGGCGTTCACAGGACGGAGTGATGCCGGCGTCCTCCAGCAACCTGCAGGGAAGACACCGAGAAAACGTTACTGTGCCGTCACTGCACGCAGTGTGTGTGTGTGTGTGTGTGTGT
>NW_024632597.1:0-856 GCF_008729295.1 Plectropomus leopardus
AACGCAGCGTATTCAGTCTGGAGGGCAACCCTTCCTGTTTCTCTCCATTCCACACAAATGAAAACGTTTGTTTGAGAATCAGAGGAGGATGTTTTGCCAGTTGGGTGTTGCCTTGATTGACGATGGCATCTAGACTCTCAGGAAAAACAATCTGCAGAATGTCCTGCTGATGAAACACAACCAAAGTGTGCATCTAGAGTGCAGACTGAGTATGTTTTTGAAAGAGTTTTTCACTTCTTTCAGCAGCCAGTAAGATCCGATGAACTGATGCGGGAGGAGTTGTGTTTTAGTTTAATTTTCTGCCAGTTCTGTTTGGTCGCTGCCAAAGCTGCTGGTTGTGAAACATGAGGCAGAGGTAGTGTGCAAGGGTTAGTGTGATGAAAGTTGATAAAAAGTAATCCGTGTCTGTCTCTTTTTGTTTCTAGTCTTCAGAGTTTCTGGGAAACTTCCCTGCTTCGATAGACAAACTACAGCAGCTGATAGAAGTTCACGTCCTACAATCGCCCTTCACTGAGCAGCAACAGGTAAATTAAAACATCATCACAAACTGAAGCGTTTATAATGTAAAGTTACTTTTTACTTGCCAACCACTTTGTGATCCATCCTATTATTACTGTGTTTTATTCTGCAATTTCAATGTTATGTTGATTAAGTGCTACAAACTGGTGAAATGTAATAAATTAAGATATGTCGTGACNAACGCAGCGTATTCAGTCTGGAGGGCAACCCTTCCTGTTTCTCTCCATTCCACACAAATGAAAACGTTTGTTTGAGAATCAGAGGAGGATGTTTTGCCAGTTGGGTGTTGCCTTGATTGACGATGGCATCTAGACTCTCAGGAAAAACAATCTGCAGA
>NW_024632598.1:0-909 GCF_008729295.1 Plectropomus leopardus
CATAAATAAATAATTATTCGATGCCCCTAGTAATGTGACGTGGTCTCTGAGGTCCTGATGATTCAGGTGTGTCCTACCTGTGAGGGGATGTCACAGAATCGTGGACTGGGCACCGTCTCCCAGTCCGTCCCCAGGTCTGTCTCCTCGTCTGTCACCGCCTCGTCCCCGCTCTCCTCCGCCGGCCCCGCCGCCTCCGGCTCCACAAACTCCATCGACTCCTCCAGGTCAGCGCTCACCTCGAACGGACCCGTCCTGGACCGGGACCAGAGACAGACCGGAACCAGGATCAGACAGAGACCCGTCAGATCACAACACGCCACCGTTTTTTAACCAAACTTAACGAGAAACCGAAAATTTCAGATTTCTGAAATCGACCTGTGGAGTCTCACCTGCCCAGGTTGTCGTTGTCGGGGGCAACCAGAAACATGATGTTCCTCAGAGTGTGATGAGGGTGGAGCTTCTCACTGTCCACATGCTGAACACACACACACACACACATATAAAACACACACACATATAAAACACACACACACACACACATATAAAACACACACACACACACAAAACACACACACACATAAAACACACACACACACACATAAAACACACACACACACAAACACACACACACAAAACACACACACACACACACACATAAAACACNCATAAATAAATAATTATTCGATGCCCCTAGTAATGTGACGTGGTCTCTGAGGTCCTGATGATTCAGGTGTGTCCTACCTGTGAGGGGATGTCACAGAATCGTGGACTGGGCACCGTCTCCCAGTCCGTCCCCAGGTCTGTCTCCTCGTCTGTCACCGCCTCGTCCCCGCTCTCCTCCGCCGGCCCCGCCGCCTCCGGCTCCACAAACTCCATCGACTCCTCCAGGTCAGCGCTCACCTCGAACGG
>NW_024632599.1:0-592 GCF_008729295.1 Plectropomus leopardus
GCTTCAGTTACCGTGGCTAGGATTACGCAAAGTTGTTGTCTGCTTCCAACTATGCGTCTCAGCATTCTTTGTATTAGCTGCATGTGTGTGTGCAGCCAAGCGCACAGAACATTTTTAGTTGGCCGCACTCCCTACTATCCAACTGTTGTGAGCCAGCGTCAGACAGATGTGTCAGCATAGTGACATTGGCCTTTGGGGTGCGTCCATATTTATGCCAATTATACACTCCGGTCTACCTATCTAATATGAACACATTCTAATACCACGGCTCACAATAAGTCTGATGGTCATGAAGGTTATAATGTTTAGTTTTTGTTTTAAAGAAGAGTTGATTCAACTGTATTGTAATTTTGGAAGCTGTGCTGATGAGTGCCGTTATAAACGTTATAAAGAGAGGTCGAAAGTTGAACATGTTTGACTTTATGCAAATAAGAGAGAATTTGCCTGGAGGTTGGTGGTGATTGACAACAAAGTGATGCAGTGTGGTAAGACAGGAGGTGTAGCGATAAATGTCTGTGGAAGAGGAGATCATCATTTAAGTCTCATGCATCCCTCTTTTCAAATTTCCCTGTCCTCAAGATTGCATTTATAT
>NW_024632599.1:633-994 GCF_008729295.1 Plectropomus leopardus
GGGGGGGGGGGGGGGCATGGAGAAGGAGCGGGTGACCATGTGCTCTAAACACTGCTTCAGTTACCGTGGCTAGGATTACGCAAAGTTGTTGTCTGCTTCCAACTATGCGTCTCAGCATTCTTTGTATTAGCTGCATGTGTGTGTGCAGCCAAGCGCACAGAACATTTTTAGTTGGCCGCACTCCCTACTATCCAACTGTTGTGAGCCAGCGTCAGACAGATGTGTCAGCATAGTGACATTGGCCTTTGGGGTGCGTCCATATTTATGCCAATTATACACTCCGGTCTACCTATCTAATATGAACACATTCTAATACCACGGCTCACAATAAGTCTGATGGTCATGAAGGTTATAATGTTTA
>NW_024632600.1:0-1228 GCF_008729295.1 Plectropomus leopardus
GTTGAGTATCACTGATATAAGCAAACATAAACCAAAAGTTATGCTTTGGTGTGTGAAGTATAAACATAGTGAGAGAAAATTCAATTAAAAAATGGAAACAAGTGTTGAAAACTCAAGAGACATAAATTTTGGATTGAATTAAGGTTTGACAAAAATATGATTGAATACTATAAAAGCGCTCAACATTTGAACATTAACACACAACCTGTGTGAGATGTAATAAAATTGTTGTGACACATGATATAATTTGGATTTCGTGGTTTTGAACTTGAAGGTGGTTGATGGTAGTTCAGGTGATTGTATCCTAGTTCTACATTTTTTGTGACATTTTATGAGTGCTATTGTTAATATGAGCCACCAGGGGGAGCTAAGAGTCTGCAGAGCGCACCGCACCAAGAGGGCAAAAACATCATAGTTTAGTTGAATAATAATTTAAAAAAATAATGATTGGGAGGATGTTTTCAATATATTGGCTTAATTTATTTCAAAAACACGTGGGAGGGTGATGAGCGAAGTGATCTGTGAACAAGCAAAAAAACAAAACAAAAAAAAAAACAACCACACGAACAAAAATCAACACAGTGCTAAAACATTTTTCTCCCTATTTTGTAAATAATTAAAATTTTAAATATAATCATNTCACAGATAACATATTTCGGATTTTTTATATTTTCAGATCTCACAGCCTGAACAGTTCACCTAAAGAGAAGCAGTCGAGCATCAACATCTCAAACAGGTAACTAAAGCAAACACGATAAAACTAAACAAAGATTTAATCCTGAGATACTCAACTGGCTTTGTGTGTTGGGGGCCACTTTTGCAAAATGACAGCAGGCCAGGGGCCACAGTGGCCCCATACATGTTTCTAGGATTTTAAGATGTTTAAGATTTCAATACATCTTTAGTGTTATAGGACATTTCTAGTATTTTAGGAAATCTCAAGGATTTTTTTGGACATTTAATTTCCTAAAATCCTTTCTTAGGATTGGGGTTGGCCTGCAGGCCATAAGTTGAGTATCACTGATATAAGCAAACATAAACCAAAAGTTATGCTTTGGTGTGTGAAGTATAAACATAGTGAGAGAAAATTCAATTAAAAAATGGAAACAAGTGTTGAAAACTCAAGAGACATAAATTTTGGATTGAATTAAGGTTTGACAAAAATATGATTGAATACTATAAAAGCGCTCAACATTTGAACATTAACACACAACCTGTGTGAGATGTA
>NW_024632601.1:0-2604 GCF_008729295.1 Plectropomus leopardus
GATCACACACTCTGCCCTAATAAGCAGTAAAAGACTCAATTGGCAGCCAGTGCTGAGTGTGCTCATAAACAGCATAATGTAGTGTTTTGTTGCAATCATCCACAATTTCAGGCTCACACATGTGAGATGTCAGAGTGAAAACATCTGTCGCCCTTGAGAGAATCTAAAGAATGCAGTCAGAAAAGACTCCTGTTATCAGAGTGTGTTTTTAATCTCACCCTTTCGCTGTGCACATCCCACTGAACTCGTCCTATGGAGATGCTGTTACCTTAACTGGAGGTCAGGGGCCTCGAGGAGCCGCAGACACTGTGAATGAGTCTCTTGTCCTCAGTGCTGTGTGGCTCTCAGACTTTGAGGTGGGTTTTGAGGTTTCTTAATCGTCATTTGACATTTTTCGTGGTAACCAGACATATGTTTAGTCGAAATGTGTGTTTATGGTTTTAATGTATGTGTTTGCCTTCAAATGAGTCACTAAGAGCAGAGCCGAGTGCAGCATGTAATCAACTCCGCTCTGTGTTTATTGTTGGAAACCTCAATGGAAACTTAACTACATGCTGATCATTTAGCAAAACTAATAGAATGTGAATGTCAAACTCTCTTGCAGAAAGAGAATGGGACTACATAAAAGACTGTAAGACTAACGTCTGAAATTCTACATTTACATGTTTTTCATGGAGCAAAAACACAATACAGGAACCGTGCATATTATAAACCAGCATCACTGACTGTAAGCTGTAGGCACTGCACTGAAACACTTCCAGATTCAGATTTCAGAGAGAGATTGTTCTAAAATAATAAAATATACCAACACCTTCTTGTCCCAAGTCGTTACAGCTTCCGTGACGTCGCCACAAGCACATGGTGGGATTATGCTGCACATGGTTATATTTAGGCAACAACAGCACATGGCAACCAACACAGGGACATCAACAAAACCACATGCTTAAAATTAGGCAACAAAGTCATGGATGGTTAGAATTAGGCACAAGGGGCGCATGTTTCAGTGTAACAAAAAAAACATTAAGTGAACACCAGACTCCCCAACACGTTCTCATCCAAACTCGTCACATGGTGCCGCTCTGTCTGTGACCCTCTGCATCTACTTATGAGGTTTTAGGTATCCTTCTGCGTCAGCTGGGTACGTTCCTCGATGCCACATGATGTCAGCAAAAAGCAATGGTATTAGGTGACTTAAGAATGAGAATTGGCTCAATTCACTGTAGGCTACTGCTAAATGAGGTTTTACTTATCTTTTTATGTATTTTACCTTTTTTATTTTATTTCATTCAGTGTGTTCAATAGGGCTGTCTGGCTTTTTATTGTGGTATCGCCCTCTGTGTATCACATTTCTGCTTTCCTTTGTCTGTCAAAGCACTTGGTAAACTGAGTTTTTAAAGGTGCTACATAAATAAAGTTATCATTATTACCATTATTATTATTATTATTATTATTATTGTTGTTGTTGTTGTTTTGTTGTTGTTGTTATTATTATTATCATTATTATATGGCTTGTGATGGGGGTATTTATTATTTATAGTGAGTCTTTCACATTTTTATCAACACAATGTGTGACTGGAATCTCCGCTCTGACATTATGTAATATGATGAACATAATCTAACACAACTGTGGAAATTAAGACAGACTCCAACATTTGACTGGTAATCTGTTCATAGAAAACAGCAACCTGATGCCCGAAAGAACTGTTTATTTTTAATGTGGAGCAGGATTCTTGACCTTGGGAGAATATGGTAATCCAGGCCGCCTGGTCAGTGACCTGTAGCTTCTGATCCACGAGACACCCTATAGAGACTGCAAGAGACCAGACTGCTTTCAACAAACTCCATTGTAAACCTGTCTGTGGCAACAGATAAAGAGAGGATGTCTGAAGAGAGAGTGCAGGAGGGGCGATCAATGAGTCAAACAAACACAAATTGGTATTCTTGTCCCACATTAAACAAAAAGTCAACACAGAGTTTTTTATAACCATCTGCCAAAGTTAATGTCATGTGACATACATGTTAAGTGACCATGATACTTTTCGTAAACGTACCAATTGGTTTTGTTGGCTAAACCTAAAGAAGCTTTGGTGGAAAAATCTACATTTCCTGCAGATCCATTTGTTAATTTTGACAGCACAGCATGTAAAGCATGCGCGTGTGTTTGAGCACTACTTGAGCAAAATTTAAGCAGGTACATGTTCCCCACAGATTGCACTGACATTGCTACAAATTGGTTTGAGGACTGATGTTTAAAGCCTCAAGTTCAGCATTTTGGCTGTGACCATACTGTGCTGTGGAGCAGCCAGGGATGTGCCATGCATGCTCTACACATGCGCTACTTTAACCCTTATTAACTGTAGATGGGTGAGTTATGTAAAAAAAAAAGCCAAAAAAAAAAACCCAACCCTTTCAGTCGTTCTAAATTTTGAAATTAGAACCATTATTTGTGCCATACGGAAGTGTTTTTTTTTTTTTTTTTTTTTACAAGCCGTTTTCTCAATATAACGAGATATTATCTCGTTATAACAAGATATTATCTCGTTATCTCGAGAAAACGGAGTTTGTTTTCTCGAGATAACGAGATAATATCTCAGGAAAACAAAC
>NW_024632602.1:0-972 GCF_008729295.1 Plectropomus leopardus
CCTTTTGTTGTTTCTTTTGCTTTTTTCTTTTACTAATTTTCATATAATTTTAGGGGTCTTTTTTGTCGCAGATTTTTTGCAGTTTTTTGGGTCACTGAATTTCTCGTTGAACTTCACGTTTCAAATGTTTTATACAAACAAACTTGCGTTTGTGCTCTCGCATCACCGCAGACGGTTTTTCCACTCGTGACAGAAGAGAGGTGACGAGAAAGAAAATGAAAGCAGGCAGAAAGATGTTTTAGTGCGTGAAAGTACATCAAACAGCGGCTAAAAATACTGCAGCGTTTCCTGAGCTTCAAACGCACCACCTCGTGTTTTTCTGAGAACCTCGGCCGACCTTTAGGAGAAGCTTCATGTGTTTGAGTTTATTCAGACTGTAGCTCAGGTGAGACAGAAAAACGTTACCTTTGTGTCGAGGCCGAGTTAATACCCTTTACTGCAGTCAAAGTACTAATACTACACAGTAAAAATACTCCTGCTGAATTAGTATAATTATTAATATATAGTTATTATTGTTATTATTATTAAAAAGAAAAAGGACAAAATCTACATATTTGAGAAGCTGGAATCGTGAAATGAGTTTACGTGAAAAGTTACTTCAACCATCGAAAACGTTTTTCTGTCAGTAGATTAACTGACTGATCATTTCAGTTTTACGGTTTCAGCCGCCTTACGAAAATTTTGGCATTTTATGTTGCTGCAGACCATGAGTCCGTTATATATTTCCACCCGTTCTCATTTCGATGTCGTTTCCGCCGCATTTTGCGTCTGCATGATACGCCAACGCAATCCATGCTTTTTTTTTCAGTTTGTTTTTGTTTGTGTGTTGTTGTTTTGTTTTGTTTTTTGTTTTTGTGAATATTTGGGGCATTTCTTGTTAAGTTGGTCATTACCGTACTCCCGTTTAAAATTTCACAAAAAAATAAATAAATCAAGCCAATTTGCTCAGGTTTCAAAGGGTTAAGGGTTTTA
>NW_024632603.1:0-561 GCF_008729295.1 Plectropomus leopardus
GAGGTGTTAAGATGATTTCTAGCTCCCGGAAAGTTTCAGCGAAAGCTTTCAAGAAAATCTGTTTGTGATTTGTGCAGAAAGTGATCCCTAAATGAGTACAATCTGCTCCGTGCACTTCAGCGATTATTTATATTTCCCATCACTTCCTTTATTTCCCATGTGCCGTAATTGTCTTGTTAACTGATTAATGGCTGATAGTAAAATCTGATCTCTCTTGGCCGTCAGTCTCCCTCCTTCCTCTGAGCTGCTGATCGCCCTGTTGTTATTCACTCTTTGGCACCAGCGCCGCTTGTTTCCCCATCGAGTGTCAGTTGGTGCCGGGCTGCTGCTAATTGATTAGTTTTCCAGCGCATTAGGCCAACAAGTCCTCCCGTCCGTCCCCGAACTGTCTCTGTCCAAGCAGCTGTTCACTTCTGCTGAGCCTCTAAAGCACCGTGGCTACTCGGGACATATGGCAGGATTTTATTTTAAGAGCCAGGAAGGACCATTTCATTTTATTCTCCTCCTTGTGTGTGTGTGTGTGTGTGTGTGTGTGTGTGTGTGTGTGTGTGTGTGTGTGTG
>NW_024632603.1:628-832 GCF_008729295.1 Plectropomus leopardus
GAGGTGTTAAGATGATTTCTAGCTCCCGGAAAGTTTCAGCGAAAGCTTTCAAGAAAATCTGTTTGTGATTTGTGCAGAAAGTGATCCCTAAATGAGTACAATCTGCTCCGTGCACTTCAGCGATTATTTATATTTCCCATCACTTCCTTTATTTCCCATGTGCCGTAATTGTCTTGTTAACTGATTAATGGCTGATAGTAAAAT
>NW_024632604.1:0-249 GCF_008729295.1 Plectropomus leopardus
TCTCAGACCCAGCTTGGACAGATGCTGGCTGGGAGGCTGCAGCAGCTCTACTCCCTGCTGCCTCTGGACACTCTGGATCCTGCAGAGCTGCAGAGCTGGCCACACACACCCTGGAGGTACACAAACTCTGAATACACACTGAACACACACACCCTGGAGGTACACAAACTCTGAATACACACTGAACACACACACCCTGGAGGTACACACACTCTGAATACACACTGAACACACACACCCTGGAGGTAC
>NW_024632604.1:291-860 GCF_008729295.1 Plectropomus leopardus
GCCCCACAGAGCCAGCCCCACAAAACCAGCCCCAAAGAGCCAGTCCCACAAAACCAGCCCCAAAGAGCCAGTCCCACAAAACCAGCCCCACAGAGCCAGTCACACAAAACCTGCTTCACAGACTTGTGAAGACATGCTATCTTTTTTAAAAAAGTTTTTTAAATATATATATTTTTTATTTTTGCTGAAACTCTCCTGTGTGTCTCCTCTCAGTGTCTTCTCTGTCTGTATGTCCTCAGAGGGGCTCGGTGCGTCTGAAGGCCTATCAGAGCATCCTCCTGCTGTCCTCTCTGCAGTCGGAGTCTTCAGAGGACATCCTGTCTCAGACCCAGCTTGGACAGATGCTGGCTGGGAGGCTGCAGCAGCTCTACTCCCTGCTGCCTCTGGACACTCTGGATCCTGCAGAGCTGCAGAGCTGGCCACACACACCCTGGAGGTACACAAACTCTGAATACACACTGAACACACACACCCTGGAGGTACACAAACTCTGAATACACACTGAACACACACACCCTGGAGGTACACACACTCTGAATACACACTGAACACACACACCCTGGAGGTAC
>NW_024632605.1:0-592 GCF_008729295.1 Plectropomus leopardus
GGGGTGTGTGTGTGTGTGTGTGTGTGTGTGTGTGTGTGTGAGAGAGAGAGAGAGAGAGAGAGAAATGCCACTGCCTGTTGTGAAACATAGCTGCGGAGACTAAAAAGTACTACTTACATACTTTAAATATTTGTATTTATTTCGTGTGAAACGTGAAAAAACATGTACAAAAAGAGGACAATTATCTGATCATTTTCTTTTGACTAATTTTGTTTTAAAAATCACAGAAATGTTTGCGCGTAAAATTACCATAAAGTTTTGATTAAAAAAAAGTCACCTTGATGTTTTCTCAAAAATTACCATAAAAGTTTAATGACAAAAATCACCTAAATGTTTTCTTTAAAGGTTGCTAAAAAACCTAATAAATGAATAAATAAAAAATCACAAAAAAGAAAGAAAAGAAGCCAAAGAGATTTTAAAGAAAACATACAACATTGGAAGGAAAGTTTACTTTAAAAATCGTCTGTAAAATGAATTGAAAATGCAGCCATATAAAGGTGAATTCCCCTCCCCGAAAGCCAAAATAAAAGCCATAAGTTCCTCCCCAGTGCTTATAATCCTGTTCTGAATTTACTGTTTTTTAAATGATACA
>NW_024632605.1:676-998 GCF_008729295.1 Plectropomus leopardus
ATATACGGGGTGTGTGTGTGTGTGTGTGTGTGTGTGTGTGTGTGTGAGAGAGAGAGAGAGAGAGAGAGAAATGCCACTGCCTGTTGTGAAACATAGCTGCGGAGACTAAAAAGTACTACTTACATACTTTAAATATTTGTATTTATTTCGTGTGAAACGTGAAAAAACATGTACAAAAAGAGGACAATTATCTGATCATTTTCTTTTGACTAATTTTGTTTTAAAAATCACAGAAATGTTTGCGCGTAAAATTACCATAAAGTTTTGATTAAAAAAAAGTCACCTTGATGTTTTCTCAAAAATTACCATAAAAGTTTAATGA
>NW_024632606.1:0-922 GCF_008729295.1 Plectropomus leopardus
CACACACACACACACACACACACACACACACACACACAGAGGAGGAGTGTGTCTCTGTATGTTCTGTCTGTTGTTATATTCTGTATACAGTGTTCATGTATATACGCAGTATACAAGTATATATATGCGTATATATACTGCATGCTATATGTATATACTGTGTGCGTGTGTGTGTGTATAAGTACATACTGTGTATAAATAAGTATATATATGTGTGTGTGTGTGTGTATAAGTACATACTGTGTATAAATAAGTATATATATGTGTGTGTGTGTGTGTATAAGTACATACTGTGTATAAATAAGTATATATGTGTGTGTGTGTGTGTGTGTGTGTGTGTGTGTGTGTAAATGTTACCCGGGCAGCTGAGCGCCTCCTTGGCGGTGATGCTGCGGTTGCAGGAGGAGCAGAGGGTGGTGGACGACACCGTCAGGGAGGTGAACAGGTGACCGTTGCTGGACCTGGCATCCCTCTCTCGCGCCTCCTTCTCCCGCTCCTTCAGGCGCTCCTTCTCCTTATTCTAAACAGACGGACAGACGGGCAGACGTGTTATTGATTCCGTGATAAACAATCGATCGGTTAGTGTTATTGATTTATTTCATCACTGCTGTTTCACTTCAGTGTGCGTGTCATGTGACCTCAGGTACATCAGGTACATCAGGTACATCAGGTACATCAGGTAATTCAGGTACATAAGGTACATTGGGTACATCAGGTACATCAGGTACATCAAGTAATTCAAGTACATCAAGTAATTCAGGTACATCAGCTGACTGAATGAATACCTGATGTCTCAGTTTCAGCTGTGTTGTTTCTCAGAAACAGAGCAGACAACAAAAGAACAGAGGGAGGAAGGAGGGGGCGGGCTAACACCTGGAGACCTCCTGTCTACTGCAGGGAGGAGGAGGAGAGGAGGAGGAGA
>NW_024632607.1:0-900 GCF_008729295.1 Plectropomus leopardus
AAAAAAAAAAAAAAAATTCTTTTGAGATGTTGATGGTGTTTCTTGCATTGTAATTTTAAGGGCAAGTGAAAATTGCAGAAATAGTTCCAATTCTGTCTTGGAGTTGAAGCCTGTTATTATGACCATTCAGTATTTCCCACAGAATTTGGCATTTTGCAATATTTGATTTTCTTCAAATCACCCAGCCCCACATGAGAGTGACGTTAATAATTTCCTCTAACTCCAGGCAAGAAAATACACATTTACCAAATTATTCCCTTAAAACATTTACTTTGAAGTTCATCTTCTCAAAACCGGATATTTCCATTAGCCAAGTTGACAAGTTCAGCTGACTTTTGACTTGAAACCTCAGAAAATTGGCTTGATTTCTTTAAAAACAAAAGTTACAAGTTGTGTTAAAGAAAGTTACCTGGAGAAAAAAAAGTGGAAGAAAAGACACCAACAAACAAACAAAAAGTGGTAAAATACAAAAAAGAAAGCAAAAACAAATGGATAGCTACAATAGTTCCTAATAGGTATAATAATACTAATNAGTTCAGGAAGGAGAAACTAACAACCCTCTTTTTTTCACATTAGTCGAAGGCCTTGACCTGCGTCATTATCACAATCAGATGATCCTGATACGGATGAGGCCAAAGAACCTGCTTCATTATTCCGCTTTAAAGGAGTAGTTCAACAATTTGGGAAATACACTTTATTCACCCCTTTCTTGAGAGCTGAATGAGAAGATCAATACCATTATCCACTAGTCTGGCCACGATTTTGTGTGCTGTTTTTGGGATTGTTGTAACCCTAAATGCCAGATATCACAGCAGCTTTCTTAAAAAAAAAAAAAAAAATTCTTTTGAGATGTTGATGGTGTTTCTTGCATTGTAATTTTAAGGGCAAGTGAAAATTGCA
>NW_024632608.1:0-937 GCF_008729295.1 Plectropomus leopardus
AGAGCAAAACTTAATTTATGGTCTCTTCAAAACCAGACTTCATTGACAAAAACATTTTACCTCCCTGACATGGAGGCTGCTGGTCTGTCACTGCCTCAGTTAGTTTGTGTTATTGTGTGATTTTGGTGAAACTGAACAAACCCTTTAAAACACTTAAGTCATACAATCAAAAATGTAGTCACCTTTTACTAAATCAAAAACTTTGTTTTCAGATTATTCGCTGACCGTGGAGGCACGCGAGAAAAACAAATTCAGCATAATAAAGGGTGAGTTATTGATATGCAAATGGTCATTTTGTTAGTAGGAAATGTAATAAAAATGCCCACCGGTGTATTTATATCGGGAGAAGTGTTTTTATTCAACAGTACAATAAATGAATGCATACAGTTTTTTATCAGACATGGTCATAATGAGGATGACTAAAACNGCGGATATTAATGTAAGAAAAAAAGTCTGTTTTGTACGCCCCTCTTCCAAATCAACATATGTATATTGGTTATTGATTCAGTGTTGGGTTAAATTTGCGAAGAAAACTTTGTTTTCCTCTCATGCCTTCACAGTAAACTGAGTAAGTAATAGATGAATGTGTTTACCAACAGCAAAACTGTATCAAAACATCTATTTACAAACTCTCACACAACTCGTCAAATATAATCCAAGTATCAATTATCATTTCCTGTAGAGCAAAACTTAATTTATGGTCTCTTCAAAACCAGACTTCATTGACAAAAACATTTTACCTCCCTGACATGGAGGCTGCTGGTCTGTCACTGCCTCAGTTAGTTTGTGTTATTGTGTGATTTTGGTGAAACTGAACAAACCCTTTAAAACACTTAAGTCATACAATCAAAAATGTAGTCACCTTTTACTAAATCAAAAACTTTGTTTTCAGATTATTCGCTGACCGTGGAGGCACGCGAGAAAAACAAATTCAGCA
>NW_024632609.1:0-795 GCF_008729295.1 Plectropomus leopardus
TGGTGCAGTGAAGCATTTTGGTCCAGCAGCCTCTAAATCTGGTGAATCATCAGGAAGAAAACCAATAAAACTAAAAAATAAATAGCATAATAATCAATGTTTTACACCTTTATATTATTATCTGTAGAGATTAGGCTTAAAAAACATAAATATATCTGTGAGTGATTATTGCTGATTTCATACCTTTATCTGAGCAACAAATCCCCCAGAATAGCTAATTATCAAAGTTTTAATAATGCAAATTGATATTTAAAAAAGAACATATAAAATCATCCTTAAAAACATTTTTTTAAATGTATTATTTTTGGATTATCAGTCTTAATAATGCATATCAGTATTATTAAAAAAACACATAAAATCATCCTTNTTCCTTTATTGAGTAGTTCAAGTTTTTAAACATTTTTATAAACAATTAATTAGCTACTTTTTTTTTCATGTTTTGGATATAAAAAAAATTAAAACGTGGAAAAAAACCTAAACAATTGATAATTACAAACAGCATGTTTTTAATGCTCAAAACAAATCTAATCTTTGAATAAAAAACAACCTATTAACATTTATATACAAAACATTTTATTCCTGTTTTTATACTCACTATCATCTTCACTGTGGTGCCTCTACATTATCAATATCCTATCATGGATAGACGTGATTAGTGGAATTGATTATTTATGTGGTGCAGTGAAGCATTTTGGTCCAGCAGCCTCTAAATCTGGTGAATCATCAGGAAGAAAACCAATAAAACTAAAAAATAAATAGCATAATAATCAATGTTTTACACCTTTATATTATTAT
>NW_024632610.1:0-596 GCF_008729295.1 Plectropomus leopardus
TTTTTTTTTACTTTCCCCTGTTTGTAACTGTTTCTGAGTTTACTCATTTTCAGGTATTTTTGTACTTTTACTAATTTCTGAAAAATAATTTAAAAAAAATAAAATGATAATAAACTACCCAATACCCAAGCTAGAAAAAATTTCCAAGAACTATTTCTTAATTTAGTAATTATATGTTTAAAAATTCATTTACAGAGTGAGTGAGTGTTTGGAGCAACATGTGGTGTCACGTGGATTTCAAAGTGGGTCATCTCTATTAAAACAAACCCCGTGACCCCCGCTGTAACCTTAATAATAAGCACAGATATGAGTGGCTCTTTAAAAGTGTGATTATCAAGAGAAGCTGAAGCAGGATACAGTCCATGGCTTAGTTACCTTTTGAGCAAGTGTCCTCAATTTTAATGTGACCACCACCCTTAACCCTTTGAAACAAAGTGGTTTGATTTCTTTTAAAAATGTGGAGAGAAGGAAACAAGCAACCAAACACGACATGGCCCAAAAATTTGATTTTTTTTTTTTACAAATTAGAAATAATATTAAATATAATATATATGGATTAAATATTAAAAATACCTGTAAATATGAAAAAAACGTTT
>NW_024632610.1:638-868 GCF_008729295.1 Plectropomus leopardus
TTTTTTTTTACTTTCCCCTGTTTGTAACTGTTTCTGAGTTTACTCATTTTCAGGTATTTTTGTACTTTTACTAATTTCTGAAAAATAATTTAAAAAAAATAAAATGATAATAAACTACCCAATACCCAAGCTAGAAAAAATTTCCAAGAACTATTTCTTAATTTAGTAATTATATGTTTAAAAATTCATTTACAGAGTGAGTGAGTGTTTGGAGCAACATGTGGTGTCAC
>NW_024632611.1:0-814 GCF_008729295.1 Plectropomus leopardus
TCATTAATATAGATGTGTTTTCCTGAGAGTAGATATTAATGGACTGCGATTGTTTTCTTATCATTTCTCAGTGTTTGAGAACAAAGACAAGATCGTGATCGTGATGGAGTACGCCAGCAAGGGTGAGCTGTATGACTACATCAGCGAGCGCCGGCGCCTGAGCGAGCGGGAGACGCGACACTTCTTCAGACAGATAGTCTCCGCCGTGCACCACTGCCACAAGGTGAGAAAACCCATACTTCAGCATACATAGAGAAAGAAAAAAATAATTTTCCTGCTCACCTTAAAGGGATAGTTTAGATTTTTGAAGTGAGTTTGTATGGGGTACTTATGCTCAGACAGTATATTATAGTATACAGTATATAAAAACTACATTTATATATATATATATTATTGCCACTTTTTGTCATGTAATTTACTGTTTTTGTTAATTNCTACATCAGCGAGCGCCGGCGCCTTACATAACAATGTCAAAATCACATTTGTGATTTTAAGATGATCGAATGAACCTGGATTGACTTTTTAAGCTGTTCCCCTACTGCTCTCGTCATTAATATAGATGTGTTTTCCTGAGAGTAGATATTAATGGACTGCGATTGTTTTCTTATCATTTCTCAGTGTTTGAGAACAAAGACAAGATCGTGATCGTGATGGAGTACGCCAGCAAGGGTGAGCTGTATGACTACATCAGCGAGCGCCGGCGCCTGAGCGAGCGGGAGACGCGACACTTCTTCAGACAGATAGTCTCCGCCGTGCACCACTGCCACAAGGTGAGAAAACCCATACTTCAGCATACATAGAGAAAGAAAAAAAT
>NW_024632612.1:0-1005 GCF_008729295.1 Plectropomus leopardus
AAAAAGTGCAGGCGCAGAGTGCAGCATGGTTTGTTATCTCTGGTAATTTCATCTCTAAAGAAAAGAATGCAACTCATGCTGTGATATACTTGCTTACCTTTTTTTTCACATACTATAACCAGTGGTGTAGCGGTAGTTGATGAGGTGAGTGCACTACTAGATGGGAAGGTTACTGAGGAGGTAGCAGGTATACTCTCCAATACAGTATATTCCAATAAGTATTTGGCTGATAGATAGGTATACTGTAAACAGACAGAAAAAGGTGAGTTTACCTGCTTATACCCCTCACTACACCACTGACTATAAGTGAACTATCAACACGTGGCACAGGCATGAAGCACAAATTACCATACTGTTGAACTGGTTCATATTGAAAGCTGTGTTTGTTGTCAATTGTGTAACAATTGGTTGAAAAATATGCCTATTTTAGCTGAGGTTTGGAAAGATTTGCCTGTTTTGTGTGTGTACTGTCGAGCATTTTGTAAAAATAAAAAAAAAAGTGTCATTTTGGCCAGTGAGTTTAAGTTTAGGCCTGTATGTGAACTGCTTTGAAAATGAAACTTCTAAATGGACAAATACAATGCATACCTACACATGCATATACGTATATATATAGTTCGGTCANNTCAATCAGTCAATCAACTTTATTTATAAAGTTGATTGACTGATTGATTGATTGATTGATAATCTTTTTATCTTGTATCTTTTTATCTTTCTGTCATGTGTTTATCCTGTTTGTTGTCTGTGGTGTCTGACAACCACGTTGAATGGATGCCTTGCACTAAATGATGCTAACCAAATCCACCTAGGGTACAATTATTAACCTGAACCTGAATCAGCAATCAGTCTCAATCATAAATTAAAAAAAATAAATCAGTTTGAGGGCAACACAAATAGTTAAAAAAGTGCAGGCGCAGAGTGCAGCATGGTTTGTTATCTCTGGTAATTTCATCTCTAAAGAAAAGAATGCAACTCATGCTGTGATATACTTGCTTACCTTTTTTT
>NW_024632613.1:0-448 GCF_008729295.1 Plectropomus leopardus
CAACAAGTGTAAACAGACTGTTTGATTCATTAGTATTTTTTTTTATTTTCCCCCTTTATATTTCCCATTTTTGTATTAACTTATATTCATCCTTCATCACATTCATTTCCTTATTCTTTTACAGATTTATTGTTTTTTTCTGGGCTCTCCTCTGACTCCATAATTCTACATATAGTCAAGTTAAATAAATTATATCCACCGCAATTATTTCCACTGCTACTAATATTTCCTACGATAAACCTCTATACATTTTTTTCCCATACCTTACATATTTATTGATTTTATGGCACTTTTGTGACTCCTTAGACTATAAGTCAGTTGTTAATGTTGAGGAATAAAAACATTTATTTAATTTATTGATTCTCGGGGAACATTACACTAAATAAGGAGGATGAGAAAGGTTCATAATGGCACAAGTTATCTCTGTTAGTAACAAGCAGTTATTATA
>NW_024632613.1:458-924 GCF_008729295.1 Plectropomus leopardus
TATTTTTTAAATCTGTAACATAATTTTACACATATTATTATAAATATTATAAACACACGTTTTGGACATTTGATATTTTTTAATAATTGTCACAATCATTTTCAGTCATTTCTTGCAGGTTTTTGGACATTCCTTGCCAAGTTGGTCATTACATTTTTTCCCATGTTTTTCTTTAAAGAAATCAAACCAGTTTACTTTATTTTGAAAAGACATTGCATGCAACAAGTGTAAACAGACTGTTTGATTCATTAGTATTTTTTTTTATTTTCCCCCTTTATATTTCCCATTTTTGTATTAACTTATATTCATCCTTCATCACATTCATTTCCTTATTCTTTTACAGATTTATTGTTTTTTTCTGGGCTCTCCTCTGACTCCATAATTCTACATATAGTCAAGTTAAATAAATTATATCCACCGCAATTATTTCCACTGCTACTAATATTTCCTACGATAAACCTCTATA
>NW_024632614.1:0-523 GCF_008729295.1 Plectropomus leopardus
AAAACAGCATTTATAAGAGTGTGGAGAGGTATGGAGTGTGTGCTGGGAGATCTGGGGGGGGTACTGACCTGCTTTGACCCGCTTTGATCCACTTTTCACGTTTCAAGCCGCTCAGGAACCAGGGGTCTGCTGGGAAAAATATTCAAAGAGCCTTGACGTCAGAGAGCGGGGATTGGTGAGCTGTGGGTGAAAAAACAAAAAGATCAACTTACAGCCCCCCGGGGGAGGGGCACAAAGAGGTGGCTGAGGGGAAAAAACAGAGACAGAGAGGGACGGGGGGGAGGGGGACACACAGGCTGAGACACGAGATCTCTTGTCTTTCACTCAGACAAACACGGAAGCAGCGACGTCCTCAGCTCAGGACAGACGGTTTGACTTCAGACAAACACGGAAGCGGCGACGTCCTCAGCTCAGGACAGACGGTTTGACTTCAGACAAACACGGAAGCGGCGACGTCCTCGGCTCACTGACTTCATGTGGAGCTGCAGCGTCCACTCCTGGAGCTGCTGAGACACAGAGGACA
>NW_024632615.1:0-260 GCF_008729295.1 Plectropomus leopardus
CACACACACACACACGCACACACAGAGATGCACTCATATTGTGCAAATACACACTCTGGTCCCACCACTTGTAAACATTCAGACATTCAGAGGAAAGGCAGATGTCAATGTTGACTCATAGAAATGCATAAGCGTTGGCATGTAATCATATATGTGTTTACCTCCATGAATTCATATTCACTCTTCACTGTGTGTGTTTGTGTGTGTGTGTGTGTGTGTGTGTGTGTGTGTGTGTGTGTGTGTGTGTGTGTGTGTGGGGG
>NW_024632616.1:0-923 GCF_008729295.1 Plectropomus leopardus
TTTGACATTTTTGCCATACTATAGCCTTGCCTTTTGGATCATTTTTTGGACATGCATAATTTTGGTGTTTTTGACTGTTTTTGCATTATTCTATGCTATGGCGTGTTTCGGCACGCTATTTTATGCTGTTTTGAGGTGTTTTCAGTCATTTTTGGAACATGTCATATTTTGACATTTTTGCCATACTATATATAGCCTTGCCTTTTGGATAATTTTTTGGACATGCATAATTTTGGTGTTTTTGACTGTTTTTGCATCATTCTATGCTATGGCGTGTTTCGGCACGCTATTTTATGCTGTTTTGAGTTGTTTTCAGTCTTTTTTGGAACATGTCATATTTTGACATTTTTGCCATACTATAGCCTTGCCTTTTGGGTCATTTTTTGGACATGCATAATTTGGGTGTTTTTGACTGTTTTTGCATCATTCTATGCTATGGCGTGTTTCAGCACGCTATTGCGTGCTGTTTTGTGGTGTTTTCAGTCATTTTTGGAAGATGTCATATTTTGACATTTTTGCCATACTATAGCCTTGCCTTTTGGGTCATTTTTTGGACATGCATAATTTGGGTGTTTTTGGCTGTTTTTGCATCACTCTTTGCTATGGCGTGTTTCGGCACGCTATTGCGTGCTGTTTTGAGGTGTTTTCAGTCATTTTTGGAACATGTCATATTTTGACATTTTTGCCATACTATAGCCTTGCCTTTTGGGTCATTTTTTGGACATGCATAATTTGGGTGTTTTTGACTGTTTTTGCATCATTCTATGCTATGGCGTGTTTCGGCACGCTATTTTATGCTGTTTTGAGTTGTTTTCAGTCATTTTTGGAAGATGTCATATTTTGACATTTTTGCCATACTATAGCCTTACCTTTTCAGTCATTTTTTGGACATGCATAATTTTGGTGTTTTTGGCTGTTTTTAC
>NW_024632617.1:0-5515 GCF_008729295.1 Plectropomus leopardus
TTTTGACATTTTTGCCATACTATAGCCTTGTTTTTTTTGGTCATTTTTTGAACATGCTATATTATGGTGTGTTTGGCCATATTTGCAAGTTGTAACGCTATGGCGTGTCTCAGCACGCTATTTTATGTAGTTTACAATTGTTTTTAGCTGTTTTTTGGACATGTCATTTTTTGACATTTTTGCCATACTATAGCCTTGCTTTTTTGGTCATTTTTTCGACATGTGATATTATGGTATTTTTGGCCATATTTGCAAGTTGTAACGCTATGGCATGTCTCAGCACACTCTTTCATGTAGTTTAAAATTGATTTTAGCTGTTTTTTGGACATGTCATTTTTTGACATTTTTGCCATACTATAGCCTTGCTTTTTTCGGTCATTTTTTCGACATGCTATATCATGGTGTTTTTGGAATTTTTTTTTTGTGGCTATGGCGTGTCTCAGCATGCCATTTTATGCTGTTTTGAGGTGTTTTCAGCTGTTTTTTGGACATGTCATTTTTGACATTTTTGCCATACTATAGCCTTGCTTTTTTGGTCATTATTTCGACATGTGAATTAATGGTGTTTTTTGCCATATTTGCAAGTTTTTAATGCTATGGCATGTCTCAGCACACTCTTTCATCTAGTTTTAAAATAGATTTTAGCTATTTTTTTGGGACATGTCATTTTTTGACATTTTTGCCATACTATAGCCTTGCTTTTTTCGGTCATTTTTTTTCGACATGCTATATTATGTGTTTTTCGGCAGTTTTTGCAAATCCAATGCTATGGCATGTCTCAGCATGCCATTTTATACTGTTTTGAGGTGTTTTCAGCTGTTTTTTTGGACATGTCATTTTTTGACATTTTTGCCATAGCTATAGCCTTGCTTTTTTCGGTCATTTTTTTCGACATGCTATATTATGGTGTTTTCGGCAGTTTTTGCAAAAATCCAATGCTATGGCGTGTCTCAGCATGCCATTTTATACTGTTTTGAGGTGTTTTCAGCTGTTTTTTGGACATGTCATTTTTTGACATTTTTGCCATACTATAGCCTTGCTTTTTTTCATTTTTTTTTTTTTGACATTCTATAATAAGGTGTTTTTGGCCGTTTTTGCAAAATCCAATGCTATGGCATGTCTCAGCATGCCATTTTATGCTGTTTTGAGGTGTTTTCAGCTGGAAGGTGGGACATTGCAAGTTTTGAAGTTTTGTCTCAGCACACTAATATAGCAGCTGTTTTTTGGACATGTCATTTTTTGACATTTTTGCCATACTATAGCCTTGCTTTTTTCGGGTTTTTTTGACATTCTATAATAAGGTGTTTTTGGCCGTTTTTGCAAAATCCAATGCTATGGCGTGTCTCAGCATGCCATGCCATTTTATGCTGTTTTGAGGTGTTTTCAGCTGTTTTTTGGACATGTCATTTTTTCACATTTTTGCCATAACTATAGCCTTGCTGTTTTGGTCATTTTTTCGACATGTGATATTATGGTGTTTTTGGCCATATTTGCAAGTTTTAATGCTATGGCATGTCTCAGCACACTCTTTCATCTAGTTTAGAATGTGATTTTAGCTGTTTTTTTGGACATGTCATTTTTTGACATTTTTGCCATACTATAGCCTTGCTTTTTTCGGTAATTTTTTTCGACATGCTATATTATGGTGTTTTCGGCAGTTTTTGCAAAATCCAATGCTATGGCGTGTCTCAGCATGCCATTTTATACTGTTTTGAGGTGTTTTCCACCGTCTTTTTTTTGGACATGTCATTTTTTGACATTTTTGCCATACTATAGCCTTGCTTTTTTGGTCATTATTTCGACATGTGATATTATGGTGTTTTTGGCCATATTTGCAAGTTTTAATGCTATGGCATGTTCTCTCAGCACACTCTTTCATGTAGTTTAAAAATAGATTTTAGCTATTTTTTTGGACATGTCATTTTTTGACATTTTTGCCATACTATAGCCTTGCTTTTTTCGGTCATTTTTTCGACATGCTATATTATGGTGTTTTCGGCAGTTTTTGCAAAATCCAATGCTATGGCATGTCTCAGCATGCCATTTTATACTGTTTTGAGGTGTTTTCAGCTGTTTTTTGGACATGTCATTTTTTGACATTTTTGCCATACTATAGCCTTGCTTTTTTCGGTCATTTTTTCGACATGCTATATTATGGTGTTTTCGGCAGTTTTTGCAAAATCCAATGCTATGGCGTGTCTCAGCATGCCATTTTATACTGTTTTGAGGTGTTTTCAGCTGTTTTTTTGGACATGTCATTTTTTTGACATTTTTGCCATACTATAGCCTTGCTTTTTTCATTTTTTTTTTTGACATTCTATAATAAGGTGTTTTTGGCCGTTTTTTGCAAAATCCAATGCTATGGCGTGTCTCAGCATGCCATTTTATGCTGTTTTGAGGTGTTTTCAGCTGTTTTTTGGACATGTCATTTTTTGACATTTTTGCCATACTATAGCCTTGCTTTTTTTCGGGGTTTTTTTTGACATTCTATAATAAGGTGTTTTTGGCCGTTTTTTGCAAAAATCCAATGCTATGGCGTGTCTCAGCATGCCATTTTATGCTGTTTTGAGGTGTTTTCAGCTGTTTTTTGGACATGTCATTTTTTGACATTTTTGCCATACTATAGCCTTGCTTTTTTAGTCTTTTTTTTTGACATTCTATAATAAGGTGTTTTTGGCCATATTTGCAAGTTTTAATGCTATGGCATGTCTCAGCACACTCTTTCATGTAGTTTAAAATTGATTTTAGCTGTTTTTTTGGACATGTCATTTTTGTCATTTTTGCCATACTATAGCCTTGCTTTTTTTTGGTCATTATGGTGTTTTCGGCAGTTTTTGCAAAATCCAATGCTATGGCGTGTCTCAGCATGCCATTTTATGCTGTTTTGAGGTGTTTTCAGCTGTTTTTTGGACATGTCATTTTTTGACATTTTTTGCCATACTATAGCCTTGCTTTTTTGGTCATTATTTCGACTTGTGATATTATGGTGTTTTTGGCCATATTTGCAAGTTTTAATGCTATGGCATGTCTCAGCACACTCTTTCATCTAGTTTTTAAAATAGATTTTAGCTATTTTTTTGGACATGTCAATTTTTTGACATTTTTGCCATACTATAGCCTTGCTTTTTTCGGTCATTTTTTCGACATGCTATATTATGGTGTTTTCGGCAGTTTTTGCAAATCCAATGCTATGGCATGTCTCAGCATGCCATTTTATACTGTTTTGAGGTGTTTTCAGCTGTTTTTTGGACATGTCATTTTTTGACATTTTTGCCATACTATAGCCTTGCTTTTTTCGGTCATTTTTTCGACATGCTAAATTATGGTGTTTTCGGCAGTTTTTGCAAAATCCAATGCTATGGCGTGTCTCAGCATGCCATTTTATACTGTTTTGAGGTGTTTTCAGCTGTTTTTTGGGACATGTCATTTTTTGACATTTTTGCCATACTATAGCCTTGCATTTTTTTTTTTCATTTTTTTTTTTGACATTCTATAATAATGGTGTTTTTGGCCGTTTTTGCAAAATCCAATGCTATGGCGTGTCTCAGCATGCCATTTTATGCTGTTTTGAGGTGTTTTCAGCTGTTTTTTGGACATGTCATTTTTTGACATTTTGCCATACTATAGCCTTGCTGTTTTGGTCATTTTTTCGACATGTGATATTATGGTGTTTTTGGCCATATTTGCAAGTTTTAATGCTATGGCATGTCTCAGCACACTCTTTCATCTAGTTTAGAATTGATTTTAGCTGTTTTTTTGGACATGTCATTTTTTGACATTTTTGCCATACTATAGCCTTGCTTTTTTCGGTAATTTTTTCGACATGCTATATATTATGGTGTTTTCGGCAGTTTTTGCAAAATCCAATGCTATGGCGTGTCTCAGCATGCCATTTTATACTGTTTTGAGGTGTTTTCAAACCGTCTTTTTTGGACATGTCATTTTTTGACATTTTTGCCATACTATAGCCTTGCTTTTTTGGTCATTATTTCGACATGTGATATTATGGTGTTTTTGGCCATATTTGCAAGTTTTAATGCTATGGCATGTCTCAGCACACTCTTTCATCTAGTTTAAAATAGATTTTAGCTATTTTTTTGGACATGTCATTTTTTGACATTTTTGCCATACTATAGCCTTGCTTTTTTCGGTCATTTTTTCGACATGCTATATTATGGTGTTTTCGGCAGTTTTTTGCAAAATCCAATGCTATGGCATGTCTCAGCATGCCATTTTATACTGTTTTGAGGTGTTTTCAGCTGTTTTTTGGACATGTCATTTTTTGACATTTTTGCCATACTATAGCCTTGCTTTTTTCGGTCATTTTTTCGACATGCTATATTATGGTGTTTTCGGCAGTTTTTGCAAAATCCAATGCTATGGGCGTGTCTCAGCATGCCATTTTATACTGTTTGAGGTGTTTTCAGCTGTTTTTTGGACATGTCATTTTTTGACATTTTTGCCATACTATAGCCTTGCTTTTTTCGGTCATTTTTTCAACATGCTATATTATGGTGTTTTCGGCAGTTGTTGCAAAATCCAATGCTATGGCGTGTCTCAGCATGCCATTTTATACTGTTTTGAGGTGTTTTCAGCCGTTTTTTGGACATGTAATTTTTTGACATTTTTGCCATACCATAGCCTTGCTTTTTTGGTCATTTTTTCGACATGTGATATTATGGTGTTTTTGGCCATATTTGCAAGTTGTAACGCTATGGCGTGTCTCAGCACGCTATTTTATGTAGTTTATAATTGTTTTTAGCTGTTTTTTGGACATGTCATTTTTTGAAATTTTTGCCTTACTATAGCCTTGTTTTTTTCAGTCATTTTTTCGACATGCTATATTGTGGTGTTTTTGGCAGTTTTTTCAAAATCCAATCCTATGGCGTGTCTCAGCATGCCATTTTATGCTGTTTTGAGGTGTTTTCAGCTGTTTTTTGGACATGTCATTTTTTGACATTTTTGCCATACTATAGCCTTGCTTTTTTCGGTCATTTTTTCGACACGCTATATTATGGTGTTTTTGGCCGTTTTTGCAAAATCCAATGCTATGGCGTGTCTCAGCATGCCATTTTATGCTGTTTTGAGGTGTTTTCAGCTGTTTTTGGACATGTCATTTTTTGACATTTTTGCCATACTATAGCCTTGCTTTTTTCGTCTTTTTTTTGACATTCTATAATAAGGTGTTTTTGGCCGTTTTTGCAAAATCCAATGCTATGGCGTGTCTTAGCAGGTCATTTTATGCTGTTTTGAGGTGTTTTCAGCTGTTTTTTGGACATGCCATTTTTTCTCATTTTTGCCATACTATAGCCTTGCTTTTTTGGTCATTTTTTCGACATGTGATATTATGGTGTTTTTGGCCATATTTACAAGTTTTAATGCTATGGCATGTCTCAGCACACTCTTTCATGTAGTTTAAAATTGATTTTAGCTGTTTTTTGGACATGTCATTTTTTGACATTTTTGCTATACTATAGCCTTGCTTTTTTCGGTCATTTTTTCAACATGCTATATT
>NW_024632618.1:0-342 GCF_008729295.1 Plectropomus leopardus
TGCTATTTTATGGGTTTTCTGATGGTTTTTGGATGTTTTTTCAGCACTGTATGCTATAACACGCTTTCATATGCTATACATTAAGTGGTTTTCAACTGTTTTTTAGACATGTCAAATTTTGACATTGTCGCCATACTATAGCCTTACTCTTTTGGTCATTTTTTCAACATGCACTTTTATGGGTTTTTTAGCCTTTTTGGATGTTTTTCCAACACTGTATACTACAACACGCTTTTACATGCTATACTAAGTGGTTTTCAACTGTTTTTTAGACATGTCAAATTTTGACATTTTCGCCATACTATAGCCTTGCTCTTTTGGTCATTTTTTCAAGATGCACTT
>NW_024632619.1:0-934 GCF_008729295.1 Plectropomus leopardus
TGGTGTTTTTGGCATTTTTTGCAATGAATTATACTATTGCGTTTCTCAGCAAGCTATTTTATGCTGTTTTTAGGTGTTTTCAAGTATTTTTTGGACATGTCAAATTTTGACTTTTTTGCCATAATATAGCCTTGCTTTTTTGGTCATTTTTTCGACATGCTATATTATGGTGTTTTTGGTGGTTTCTGCAACAAATTGTGCAATCGCGTTTCTCAGCACACTATTTTAAGCTGTTTTGAGGTGTTTTCAAGTATATTTGGGACATGTCAATTTTTCACATTTTTGCCATACTATAGCCTTGCTTTTTTGGTCATTTTTTCGACATGTTATATTATGGTGTTTTTGGCAGTTTTTGCAACAAATTATGCTATGGCATTACTTAGCAAGCTATTTTAAGCTGTTTTGAGGTGTTTTAAACTGTTTTTGGGACATGTCAATTTTTGACATTTTTGCCATACTATAGCCTTGCTTTTTTGGTCATTTTTTCGACATGCTATATTATGGTGTTTTTGGCAGTTTTTGCAACAAATTATGCTAGCACGTGTCTCAGCACGCTATTTTAAGCTGTTTTGAGGTGTTTTAAACTGTTTTTTGGGCATGTCAATTTTTGACATTTTTGCCATACTATAGCCTTGCTTTTTTGGTCATTTTTTCGACATGCTATATTATGGTGTTTTTGGCGTTTTTTGCAACAAATTATGCTAGCGCATGTCTCAGCACGCCATTTTAAGCTGTTTTGAGGTGTTTAAAGCAGTATTTTGGACATGTCAATTTTTGACTATTTTGCCATACTATAGCCTTGCTTTTTTGGTCATTTTTTCGACATGCTATATTATGGTGTTTTTGGCAGTTTTTGCAACAAATTATGCTAGCACGTGTCTCAGCATGCTATTTTAAGCTGTTTTGAGGTGTTTTAAACTGTTTTTGGGACATG
>NW_024632620.1:0-980 GCF_008729295.1 Plectropomus leopardus
TGTCTTTTAATGTTGTTTTCAGTTATTTTTGGGACATGTCATTTTTTGACAATTTTTCCATACTATAGCCTTGCATTTTTAGTCATTGTTTCCACATGCCACATGATGGTGTTTTTGGCCCTTTTAGCAATTTTCTATGCCATGGCGTGTCTTGGAAGGTTATTTTATGTCTTTTAATGTTGTTTTCAGTTATTTTTGGGACATGTCATTTTTTGACAATTTTGCCATACTATAGCCTTGCATTTTTAGTCATTGTTTCCACATGCCAAATGATGGTGTTTTGGGCCCTTTTTGCAATTTTCTATGCCATGGCGTGTCTTGGAAGGTTATTTTTTGTCTTTTAATGTTGTTTTCAGTTATTTTTGGGACATGTCATTTTTTGACAATTTTGCCATACTATAGCCTTGCATTTTTAGTCATTGTTTCCACATGCCAAATGATGGTGTTTTTGGCCCTTTTTGCAATTTTCTATGCCATGGCGTGTCTTGGAAGGTTATTTTATGTCTTTTAATGTTGTTTTCAGTTATTTTTGGGACATGTCATTTTTTGACAATTTTGCCATACTATAGCCTTGCATTTTTAGTCATTGTTTCCACATGCCAAATGATGGTGTTTTTGGCCCTTTTTGCAATTTTCTATGCCATGGCGTGTCTTGGAAGGTTATTTTATGTCTTTTAATGTTGTTTTCCTTTATTTTTGGGACATGTCATTTTTTGACAATTTTGCCATACTATAGCCTTGCATTGTCTGTCATGTTTTCCACATGTCAAATTCTGTTGTTTTTGGCCCGTCTTGCAATTTTCTATGCCATGGCGTGTGTTGGAAGGCTACTCTGTATGGTGTAATGTGAATTTCAGGTGTTTTTGGGACATGTCATTTTTTGACAATTTTGCCATACTATAGCCTTGCATTTTTAGTCATTGTTTCCACATGCCAAATTCTGTTGTTTTTGGCCCTTTTTGCAATTTTCTATGCCATGG
>NW_024632621.1:0-459 GCF_008729295.1 Plectropomus leopardus
TAAAGTGGTTTCCAGTTGTTTTTGGGACATGTCATTTTTTGAAAATTTTGCCATACTATAGCCTTGCATTTTCGGTCATTTTTTCGACATCCCAAATTATGGTGTTTTTGGCACTTTTTGCAAGCTTTTATGCTAAGGCGCGTCTTGAAAGGCTATTTTATGTCATCTAAAGTGGTTTCCAGCTGTTTTTGGGACATGTCATTTTTTGAAAATGTTGCCATAGCAAAGCCTTACCTTTTCGCTCATTTTTTCCACATGCCAAATTATGGTGTTTTTGGCACTTTTTGCAAGCTTTTATGCTATGGCGCATCTTGGAAGGCTATTTTATGCCGTTTAAAGTGGTTTCCAGCTGTTTTTGGGACATGTCATTTTTTGACAATTTTGCCATACTATAGCCTTGCGTTTTCGGTCATTTTTTCGACATCCCAAATTATGGTGTTTTTGGCACTTTTTGCAAGC
>NW_024632621.1:491-637 GCF_008729295.1 Plectropomus leopardus
CATTTTTTCGACATCCCAAATAATGTTTTTTTGGCACTTTTTGCAAGTTTTTATGCTATGGCGTGTGTTGAAAGGCTATTTTTTGTAGTTTAAAGTGGATTCCAGCTGTTTTTGGGACATGTCATTTTTTGAAAATTTTGCCATAC
>NW_024632622.1:0-916 GCF_008729295.1 Plectropomus leopardus
CTTGGAAGGCTATTTTATGTCATTTAATGTTGTTTCCAGCAGTTTTTGGGACCTTTCATTTTTTGACAATTTTGCCATACTATAGCCTTGCATTTTTAGTCATTTTTTCCACATGTCAAATTCCGTTGTTTTTGGCCTGTTTTACAAATTTCTATGCTTTGGCGTGCCTTGGAAGGCTATTTTACTTCATTTAACGTTGTTTCCAGCGGTTTTTGGGACCTGTCATTTTCTGACAATTTTGCCATAGTATAGCCTTGTATTTTCTGACATTTTTTCTACAACCCAAAGTATGGTATTTTGGAGCTTTTTTGCAATTTTCTATGCCATGGCGTGTCTTGAAAGGCTACTCTGTGTGGTTTAATGTGAATTTCAGGTGTTTTTGGGACATGTCATTTTTTGACAATTTTGCCATACTATAGCCTTGCATTTTTAGTCATTTTTTCCACATGTCAAATTCTGTTGTTTTTGGCCCGTTTTGCAACTTTCTATGCTATGGCATGTCTTGGAAGGCTATTTTATGTCATTTAATGTTGTTTCCAGCAGTTTTTGGGACCTTTCATTTTTTGTCAGTTTTGCCATACTATAGCCTTGCATTTTTAGTCATTTTTTCCACATGTCAAATTCTGTTGTTTTTGGCCCGTTTTGGACGTTTCTATGCTATGGCACGTCTTGGAAGGCTATTTTATGTCATTTAATGTTGTTTCCAGCAGTTTTTGGGACCTTTCATTTTTTGACAATTTTGCCATACTATAGCCTTGCATTTTTAATCATTGTTTCCACATGCCAAATGATGGTGTTTTTGGCCCGTTTTGCAACTTTCTATGCTATGGCACGTCTTGGAAGGCTATTTTATGTCATTTAATGTTGTTTCCAGCAGTTTTTGGGACCTTTCATTTTTTCACAATTTTGCCATACT
>NW_024632623.1:0-42928 GCF_008729295.1 Plectropomus leopardus
AATATTCTACCTTAGCATTCAGCTGTCTCATTGGCTGTAATGTTTTTTCACCTCATCTTGTCAGTCTTGAGAAAGACACAAATGTTGTCTGTCATTGTCAGTCATTTTTAATTTTATAGACACAAAAGAAATGTCTACATCTTCAGCAAAGTCTTTGGGTGCTCAAAGTGAAGACATTTCACTGGTACAACTTAAAGTTTTCCTTTCTGGTTGTTTTTCAAATATAAACAGTTATCAACGGTAATGCCCAACAATGACTAAGCACTTTCAGGCCTGGCACGTAGAGATGCCCAGACTTCATTTTGATCCTCTGATTGGACCTGTTAGACTGGTTTCTGCTTCTGTATATGACAGGGGTACTACTGTTAATTAATCCATTATTCAGCTTTCAGCTCTGCCTGCCAGGTTTAGGCAATATTTCAGTTTCCAGGTTTTTAAAGCAGTGCAGTGCATTTGCGCTCTAAGATTTAAGATATCTGTATTGTCAGTAATGCTGGCTTAGATTAAGAGAAGAACCCCATTGGTAATCAGAGTGAACGTCAAAGCAAACCCCTTTAAGAAACTTAGCATTTAAAGCTTCTTTTCTGTTACAATAAACAATCTCAACTCGCAAAACAAAACTAGGACTGGATTCTGAATTATATCCATCTTCTCATATCTTTGTCATAAATTGCAGTTTTTATTATTTTATACATTTTATTAATGCTGTCTACCAAGGTTGATGAGTTGATGAGAATTATACACTTGCAGCTCATAGATTGACATGGTTTTTTTCCTTTGTTATAATTTCCATTTTTATAATTTTTATATATATATATATATATATATATTTATTATATATTTATATGTTAAAGTAATTTTCAAGTTTGGGGGATTTTTTTCTTTTACCTTTAGTTTCTTTCTATGTTCTTTTCAATAATTTTGAAGTCTTGGGAGTGTGTTTTTCTAATTTTAATTTTTTTTCTGTTCTTGTCATGAAACTATACAATGGGAGCTCATTTATCCAACTGCACCATGAATTTACCATTTAGTGCCCAAATGAGTATATAAAAACATGCCCTATGCCCAGATAGTAACAACTGTTCTCCAGCATGTTTCACATTGTTACACAAATTGCCTGCAAAAAGCACGTGTGTTTAATTTTCGCCTTACCTGCACTCGTGTGTGATGTCTGCTTTGGCACACAGCATGGCAGAGGACATGAAGACTCTGGAGGAAAACTTCAGGCAGCAAAATAAAAGCTGTTCATCCTCGGTGCCTCTGGGGAAACAGGCAGTGTGTTTACTTCAAGAGCTGCTGGGGCGCAACATCTTCTCCAAGATCACTCTCATCGGACGGCGACAGCTCACCTTTGAGGACAAAGCGTATGAAAACCTGGTCAGTGGGTTGATTGAGACGTCAGTTAGCTGCCATTGCTCGTAATTCATTATTTGAGTTATTTGAGAGTGAAATTTTGTGTGTTTTCTATGCCTCCAGGTACAGGAGGTGGTGGACTTTGAGAAGCTTGATGATTATGCTGCTGCCTTCCAGGGCCATGATGTTGGCTACTGTTGTCTGGGAACGACCAGAGCGAAAGCAGGGGCTGTAAGTGTAAAGAAGTATTTCACCGATATAAAGAAGGCCCTCATCCTAATTCAGTCAGCACTGCCTAGTTTAACTGTTTAATCCGAGTTTTAGATACACGCGAGATTGGTGGGTGTGTCTCTGATCAGCTGTATACTCTTTTGAGTCCGCTGAGGCTGCGGCTGGGTTGGTGGCCAATACGAAAATGCGCAAGCACAGCCTGTATTTCGAGTAACAGCCTCAAGAGCCAGCGAATCATCACCAGGCGATGTAAATCGTGTAATCTGACAGTGGATAACTAGGCACTGGTTAGACAGAGGAAAGTTTACCACAGGTCATTTACCCACATTGTTATTATACAAAGCTGGATGACTATCAGCAAAGTATCCTTTTAACTTTACAAATCCAACATGTGTACTTTTACAGTGTTACAGTCAAGATTTTTTGCTGTACTGAAGCACAGAATTACAAAAATACTGTACATCTGTTGGGCTTTG
Organism: Plectropomus leopardus; assembly: GCF_008729295.1. Classification (NCBI taxonomy): domain Eukaryota; kingdom Metazoa; phylum Chordata; class Actinopteri; order Perciformes; family Serranidae; genus Plectropomus; species Plectropomus leopardus. The sequence goes on from NW_024632623.1 coordinate 2,061, forward strand.
ATGGGATTGTTGGTCTATAGCAATGACTCAGCAGTTTCTTAGCCATGTGCAACATTTCCTCTAGCACCTGACTGATAAACTGTCTAGGTAGTGGTTGAATGTAAACTAAGCACATTTGCTCAAGTACAGTAGTTAAGTATGAATTCAAGGAACTTGTACTTTACTGGAGTATTTTCTTTTCATGCTACTTCATACTTTTTACTCAACTACATTTCAGAGGGGAATATTGTACTTTTCACACTTCGAACAGTTTATACAAGTACAGCTGAAATGAGTAGTTGATTAATCAATTAGCTTTTTGTGAGCTAATTAATTGCAAATATTTTGATAAACATTTAAGTCATTTTCTGTATTTTTTAATAATTTCAATTTTTTGTCTCTTTTTTTTTTTTTATCATTTTGAGTTTTAGGAGTATTTTCCCCTATTATTTTCTAGTTGTGAGTTATGAAGCATTTTTACTTTTTTTCGAATTCGTTTTACAGTTTTGAGTTTCTGGGATGGTTTTAAATATTTTATTGTAATATTTTTTATATTTTTGTTGAGTTTTTTTGTGTGTGTGAGTTTTTGTTAAATTCCCCCCCCTATAATATCTTCGTTTTTTTCAGGTGTTTTTAAAAATATTTTCTTTTCAATAATTTTGAGGTTTGGGGTGTTTTTTCTAATGAAATAAAATTAATTTTAGTTTTTTTTATATTTCTCTGCATTGGGTACCAAAAGTAGAATTTTAATACTCTCAGTTTTTTTTCCTTTTACTAAAGTAACATTTTTAATGCACTTCAGCTCAAGAAAAGGAACTGAACAATTCTTCCACTACTGTGAATACACTAATATATCAAGTCTTTGTCTTATCTTTGTTCTTATTAATTACTGCAGTCATTGCAATATGAACATGTGATTTGTTTCTGTCAAAATATTTATTTTTTTTTATTTCCCTCTTTTATTTCAGGACGGATTTATCCGCGTTGATCATGACTATGTCCTTAAATCAGCTGAGCTCGCCAAAGCAGGAGGCTGCACACAGTTCCACCTGGAGTCCTCCAGAGGAGCTGATAAAAACAGCAACTTCCTCTACCTCAAAGTCAAGGTACTTTTTTCTTCCTTAACTGCTGGCCACATACTGATGTGCTCTTCTTTCTCGCAGCCTAAGCTTTACCTATTGTCTCATTAAATAATGACTGTCACTGAAGGATCAACATGAAATGGATTTTCTTCCAGGGACAAGTGGAAGCAGATATTGAGGCGCTGGGTTTTGACAGATATTCCATTTACAGACCAGGGTGAGTGATTCAATCATTTTATGAGACGGATTTTTACACATGAGACAGGAAAAACTGTCCCCAAACTGAACTATACATACATCAGGGTTCACACACTTCCTGGAAACAGCTGACCGATTTTTCAGTAACTGAAAATGAAAATGAAAAATAAGGTAAAGAGTAAAACATCCTGGAAAATCATGTGTTGTCCTGGAACATTATTTGAACCATCTTCTATTTTCTTTTAGCTGAGTATGAGCTTCAAGGTTATCTATCAGGGCTCCCCAAAACAGATAACATCTGAAAGGACTAAGTCATGTTCAGAATCATATTAATGTTAAACGGATAGTATTTTAAACAGGCTGCTCGTGGTTATTTTGTGGACACACACAAGTCACAACACACAGCAGCACATGCAGGTTGGATGGCAGTACAAATTATGTGGCCTAAACTCTGAATAATGTAAATTGCATTATTATTATTATTCACTGTCAGCCAGTCTGTCATTCCAGCTAGTTTGAGAGCTATCAGTGGCTCTGAAACTGTCATTTTTTTCAGGTAATTTTCCTTTTTTTAACTTTCCTGTTTGTTTTTTTGTTTTTTTTGTGGGTATTTTCGGCTCATGTTCTTGTACTTTTGATTAGTTTCTTGCTTGTTTCTGGGTCATTTCTCCTTAAGTTGCTCGTTGTCTTCTTCTCATGTTTTTGAAAGAAATCAAGCCAATTTTCTCAGGTATCAATGGGTTAAATAACCCAGTCCAACACCAATACAAGCTCTAAACACTAAATACCTTTATATTTTTCCTCCCAACAGGGTTTTGTTGGTGGACAGACAGGAGAGTCGGCCCGCCGAGTGGATGACCAGGAAATTCTTCGGTGCCCTTTCCTCCGTGTGCTCTACGTCCATGTCCATCCCAATCCAGGCGGTGGCAAAAGCGATGGCGTCAAACACTCTGCTTCAGCCTGAGCAGAAGACGGAGATCCTGGAGAACAAAGCCATCGCCACCCTGGGAAAGAGTGCAGGGAAATAAGAGAGAGCAGGAAATACACTGAGGTAAGAAAAAAAAGTATTTACACTGATAACAGACAGTATGTAAGAGTAAAGTTCCCTGACTCCGGGACATCTACTGTATGTCTAATGACATGGATGTCAAACCATTTAGACACAGGGCACTGAGAGAAAGTTATCTGCTTGTTATTTATCCCTTTTTAAATAAACATATTGTCCCAGGACAAGGACATCTGGAGCTCTGTTTATAGAACAAATTAGGTGTTATAGTAACACGATTGGATGATTTTAGGAATGATGAAAAATCCAGAGGAGTGAATCCAATGTGTGTTTTGACTGATGTGTGAAAAAGGATCAGCCCCTATGAGAAGTTATATCACTGTCTGTCAAACGCGGCGAGCTTCAGTCACCTTGCAAACTCATTTTGATAAAGATCTTACGCCTACACCTCTGAGAAGTTGAGTTTAAAAGTACACTAAAACAATAAACTCCCTATATTAAATGTACAATTTATTATATTATTTTTGCTCTAAAGCTGTACATGTGCAAAGTTAATTCTTTAGACTTTTGACGGTTCAAATTTCACTGTGACTTTCACACTACACTTTTTCTCCTGTTTCTTTACAGGTCATTCCAGCAGATGTATAGAGACAACTACATAAACATATTTAATCTTAATATTGTATTTGGGTTTCATTGCTTTTGGTATTAAATTATATTATAATATTTTCATCAGGGAATTATTGCCATTTGTGCTGAGAGACGATGTACTGACCAACTGCCTTAAAGTAAATGCTGAAGTCTATTCTGCACTAGATTGAAATGATGGATGTCTTTTATATGTTTTCATGAGATTATCATCAATATTTCACTGAGGTGTGTGATTTAGGAAAATGTTTCCATATTGACTGTATAAATAAATATAATATCTAGTGTCTGAACTATTCAACAGCTGTGTGGCATACTGTATATTACATGCATATACACAACATCTATGCTGTGCTATATGAAAGTTAATATATTTGTTTATTTTAGATTTAACAGTATGTATAACATGCTGATTCTCATTCTTGGGTTTTGATATATTTCATTGCTTTATGTGAAGCAACACAAGTTGTGTTCAAGAGTGAAAAAAGAAATTTTATTTTTCTCTCATTGATCTAGCAGCGCCCTCTTGTGACTAGAAGTGGTTACATTCATTGGGCTCAAAATACTTCTATGATATGCGCTCCTTTTCCTCCACAAATCTGTGGTTAACATTTCAGTCCTTAAAAAAGTTATATGCATGCAAAGTTTTGAGCAGGCTAAATGAATCCTATATAATTCTTTATGGTGAAGCTTTCGTTTGCAATACAGCTTCAAGATGATTCATGTATGAAAAATCATCCGTCTGTGTTCGGATAAAATCATGGCAATGTGTTGTGTGTAACACATTATATAACATGAATGTAAAATTACAGTTAATTTATTAAAAAAAAAAAAAAAAGTAAAGTGAGGGATCCTACGGTCATGGAAAACATGTTAAAGCCATGGAATTTAATAAATATTACATTATATTACATTATGTAACATTACAGTGAATTTATTGGGGGGGGACCCCAATTTTTGTAAGAAAACATGCTCTCCAAACCTGATTGATTTGTAAAAAAAAAAAAAAAAAAAAAAAAAAAAAAAGCCTATTATTATCATCCATAAAATTGACTTCTCTTTTGTTCTTCTTTATTAGTAATTTTTGGCAATTTCTTTTAATTTTCTAGGCTATTTTTGTAACTTTTATTTCTTAAAAAAACAGTGTGGGGCAATTTTTATAGTAAACAAACTTTCGGGGTGATTTTTTTGATTTTTGTTTATTTTTTCCTTTAAAAAAAAAAAAAAAAAGGGACATGACTTTTTGAAAGAAAATATCACCAAGATGACACTATTTTTCACAGGCAGAAACTGAAAACAGAATTTACTGCTGGATTTTCATATTTCTGAGAGTCCTTGAACATCCTGAAATTCTGATTAGAGTTTGAATCACATGTTTGAAAACACGGCAGACAAGTGGGAAAAGAAAAAAAAAGGGGTCCTAGACAAAATCATGGCAAAGTTTTGCAATTTTATCCATGAAAATATGTGGGAACCCTGTAACGTTAGAGACACAAAACACTGAGTACAGACAGTCTGTGGGTCCATATACATTTTTTGATCTAAAATATGCAAATGCTTGCTTCCTTCAACACAAGCTGCTACCTTAACAAATATTATGGCTTCTACACAGTATTCTGCTCATTTCATCAGAACTATGGCATTGAGTGGGAGAATTTACCTTCAATTGATCTTATTTGGGGGAAAGTACAGCTTTCATCTTCCTGCAGCTCTGGGTGTTGAAGTCCAAGCAGCAATTAGTTCAAAATGAAGAACAGCTGAGTTGATCTGCCTCTCATGCTCAGAGGATTGAAGCAGGGCTCCGGCTCTGTGCTCCCTGTTACAACACATCAGTTGTAGCATGAGTTACTATATTGGGAATAGAGCAGCTGGAAACAAGCTTGACAATGAGCGCTACACATTGTTTGAGGTAAATTGTCCTGTTCTGTGTCACTTCTGATTGCAGTTTTCTTAAATATTTACTTAAATGTACTTTGGAAACTTCTGATATTAACCTGTGTTGCACTTTACTTTGCAGGCTGTTTGTGCTTTGCTTTTGGCTGCTGGTTGGTGATGTAAATTGTGAGAATACTCAGAGAGGTATCGCACAATATGTCAATATGCAACTTTAATTAAGGCTGGGATATATGGAGAGAATCAGACATCACAATATTTTTGACCAAATACCTCTATGTCAGTATTGCAGTGATATTGTGGGGTTGACTGTCGGTGCTTTCACACATTGCTTTGCTTGGGGGCCACTTCTTGGACTTTGCGAAGTTTCTAATATTTTAGGACATTTCTAAAATTTTAGGATGTTCCTAGAGTTTTAAGGCATTACCAAGATTTCAGAACATTTCTTGGATTTGGGGATGTTTCTCAGGTTTTAGGACATTTAGGATGTTTTTTATGATTTTGGGACATTTCTAGGATATGAGGATGCTTTTAACATTTCAGAACATTTCTCAGATTTTAGGATGTTTTTCAGATTTTAGGATTTTTTTAGAATTATAAAGTCTTTCCAGGATTCATAACATTTCTTTGAGTTTCGGACATTTCAGGGATTTTTGGACATTTCTAGGATGTTTTGACATTTTGAGGATTTTAGGACAATATTGTGCATCCCTACTAATTATTGCTAACCATTAACTTATTGTCTTTTAAAAAATCTCATTGTATAAATATTTTGTAAAAGCACCAATAGTCAACTCTACAATAATGTCATTATATCTGGTCAAAAAAATTGCTATTTGATTTTCTTCATATTGCCCAGCTCAAAATTAATATTGTAATATAACTGAAGTGAGTTGCCTGTTGTTTTGGAAATTTCCCATCTGTGTGTTTTGTTTCAACAGGTTATGTCCAACACGTCCAAGTGGGACAGGCCCAAAGGGGAGTCCACAATGACAACAGAGACGACACAAGATGGAGAGAACCACCTATTGTCAGAATCCCTACAGCTGGTTACAAGACATCAAGTGTGGACAGACTGCAAAGTGGCAGCATTTACCCCACACGAGAAGATCACACCACTGCCTCCAAATCATCACAAATCATAAGACGTTATCCTGTTACTCCCGAGATACAAAATGTACCAAAAAGCCAAATCAACCAATTAAAACCTGGCTTCAATTCACCCTCAGTTATTCAAAGACGAAGTGATGTGGCATACAACCGCCCTGGACACAAAGCTTTTCCTGACGGCAAGAAGATTCACCAAGCAAACTCTGATTCTGTATTCTCCACAGGTGCAGTTCAGGTTCCATCACAAATCTATAATACCAGAATGAGGTCGACAGGAAGTTTTTCACCTGTTCAGGTTGACAAAGTCCCATTTAGCCTTAGACACAACAACAAAGGGGCGCCATTCTACTCCCACGGCAATAAACAAAGTCTAAATATTCAAGCTGTCAAGTCTCAGAAGATGCACGTAAACCCCATCGAACAAAATATATATCCACAGGAGTCACGTCTCACAACCAGACCCAAAAGTTTCAATCAGGGCAGAACAAACTTTTTACAAACAGTTTTAAAACCCAAAGACAAGCAGACTGACTCAGTCGTGGAGGGACAATCTCCTGACAGAAATTCAGCAGGAAAAAGTGACACAAAGACTTCTTTTCCAGCATGGAGTCCCAGGGCCTATAGCAGCGATATGACGTCTGAAGCCAGAGGATACACTCACGTCCGTCGCCTCAAGCCTGCCTTTGACAAAAAAACGCCCCAAGCTAGTTCTAGAAAGATATGGGAAACAGGTTTTTTCACATGTAATACACAATTCAGGCGGTTACAACCATGATTCAACAAAACCAGGGTTTGATCATCCAGCATCAAGTGAAAGGCAGCAAAATTATAATTTCGGAGGAAGCAGACCCAGCTGGCGTCCTGCCCCACCAGACCGAGCACCAAGTCCTGTCCAAGGCAAATTCAAACCTTTCCAAACACATCCTACAAATGATGCTACTCACACATCAGACAGTGAACTCATTCCCCGTCAGACAACCCTTCCTCCTAGTTTGAACTCTACTTCATCAATCGTTCCTTCAGTCACCGCAGAATGGAGCACAAAGTCTGCTTCACCCACACCGACAGCGGGCCGAGATGCAGAGCTTACACCTCAAGCATCAAACCACGAAGGCCACATTGAGAGTTCAACAGAAATTGGATCTTCCTAGATTCCTTCCAAGATTTCTAAATATCATGAATCCATCAACCTGGAGTTTAAACTGACCTACCACATGATGCTTTCACAAACATGGGTGGCAACAACAGCAAGAGGGTAAGCTTTTGAGGTTAATTAAACTGCAGCATTTTTGGCATCTTATATGTATTTGGAGCTATATCTGTTTGCAAGAATGTGAACGCCAAAGTTGTCAAGGTTAACCCTTTGAACTCTGAGCAAACTGGTGCGATTTCTTTAAAAAAAAAAAATGCAAAAGGCAACGAGCAACTTGGTTCCACAAATTGCAAGAATGTAGATTTAGAAAATGATTTTAAAAATCTAGGAAAAAAAAAAATATATAATTATAATTTCCTTTTTTAATTTTTTTTCTTTCTTTTTTTAAAACAATTTTCAGGCAATTTTTTGTCCTTTTTGCAAATTTCTTACTCAATTTTTGGGACATTTCTTCTTTTGATGCTCATTGCCTTCTTCTGATGTTGAAAAAAACAAAGCCAATTTGCTCAGGTTTGAAAGGGTTAAAGTAGTGATGGAATAACTGTTAACGAATGTTTTTCATCCCTCCAGATTTTAAAACCAACCAGGAGATTGGCCGCTTGACCAGAAAGAGTATGAACCTGAATAAAAACATTTAAAACTTTGCCTAATTTGGTTCCTTCATTTTCTCTTTTCAGAACGGTTTTGCTACAGTACACCATAAACAAGAATTGGTTAGAGATTAGTTTGGAAGTTAAACATAATGGTCTGATCTAATTCGGAGTATGTTTTTCAAGATGTAATTCACTGTAATTATCATTTACCCTTTGAACCCTCGGCAAATTGGTTACATTTCTTCAATGACTAAGAAAAAAGGAAATGTCCCAAAACATGCAAGAAACTAATAAAAGCTACAAGAAATTACCTTTGAAAAGAAGTGTTTAAAACAAAAACAAACAAGGAAATGACTTGGGAAAAGTGTGTAAAATAAATAAATAATTATTTAACACCATTTTAAATCTGTAATTTTTCTAATTATGCATACAGTTTCTCTTTTTTTCTGTAGACATTTTTCACTATAGGTTCTTTAAAAAATAATTTTCAAAATCACATTTCTTGCAACTTGTGAACCTGCCCATTTTCTTATGCTTTTGAGGAAAATTGCACCAATTTCCTACAACTACTTAAAGAGGATACTCATAAAAGGCTTTTGAATGCAGCACACGAGAAGTGATGAAGCTCCACGTTTCGCAAACATGTAAAACATCATCTGTAAGGGGACTCCATATTGACAGCATATTTCATATCATTTGTTGTAATAAAACAGTCTTCATATTTTTGTGCCTTCGGCTTCATGTTACTCAGAGTGGCGAAGGGATGACGTGTTTTTTTTTGTAGACCAACCAGGAAGTTGGCATCGCACTGGTCCCCCTCGTCAAAAACCTTATGGGATTTTTGAATGGGATTTGCGATTATCGCCAAAAATGAGCTCCCTGATGAACACAAATTTATAAGACTTACACGTTTTGTTAAGCATGATAATATTCACCGATGAACACCACTTTTGTGTGTTTTGAAGCGTAAATTAAAATATCCCGAAGTAAAAAGCTATTGTTAGGCTATACACGAACTACATCGCGGTCGCACGACTTAAACGTCACAACCACGAACACTTTAAAAACACGTTAAAACGCGATCGAAAAATATTATAAACAGATAAATTTACAACTTCGAGAGCTCATCTGTAAAGCTGTAAAGGCGGACAAGTGGGTTTGATGAGTTTCTGTGTCCAGTGTGATGACGTTTAACGTCCCCGACAAACACTGTAGTCCCATGTAGCTACTTGTTAGCAACCGCCTTTTTTAAAACCGTAAACGTTAAAAATCGTGTTTAAGCAGACGTATTTTATGTTACAGAACAAAACGTCTACATATTTTTAGCCTGTGTTAACCACAGACCTTATTTAAAGCATTTTACCGGAAACCCAATTCAAAAAACCCACAGACTTTACGACGAGGGAATCGGACGAGCTAAAAGGCTAATGGGCTTCCGCGTTTTGGGACTCATTACTTTACCGCTCTATTGCTTTGGCATTTACAGCTTATGTCTTCCACTAAAGATGGCAGCCAAAAGTAATTTAACTTCTGTCTCCTCTTGTAAGAAGCAAAAGCAACATTTTATTTCCCGCACATACACAAACATGTTTTAGAAACATATTTTAGTACAGTGTTTGGCTGTGATACCTGGATTTGTTGACAAGAAGCAAGCGTCATACGGTTTCAAAAACGGAGGCTGACATTTAAAAAAACGGTACCGCGTTATTTCCCGCCTATAAACTCTTTTAAAAACACATTTTAGCTTACCACCTAACTGCGACGAGACTGTTGTTTTCAGCTCGCCGCCATATTGTTTCATACACGTCATCCAACTGCGGGCGTTGCGGTGTCGTGCATTCTGGGAGTTGTAGGTTTTCCACTTTTTGAGCAAAAGCAAGTGTACTTGTCTCTTTCCTGTAGCACTCGGACTTCTGAGAGTCAGACTAATAAAAATGACAGTATTTTAATTTGTTGAAAATATATATATTGAGAATATAACCATGTTTTGTTTTCAGCTTATGTAAGAAGCTGCTGGCCTTAAAACTGATAAAATCTGTTTAAAAATAAAAGTTTATTATTAATAATAATAATAAAAATAAATCTATTATTATTTACTCATTTATTTAAAATTATGTTACAGAAAAAATGTATTCATTCATTTTATTTTCAGCACTTTTGGGGGTTATTTTCTATTATTTTACCATTTTTTCTCTTAATTTTAGGTAATTTTCTTGTAATTTTTTACTTATTTCTTGTCTTGTTAAATTGCTTATTGCCCTTTCCCCATGTTTTTCAATTCAATTCATTTTTTAAAGGAACAATTTGGCAAAATTCAATCATAAATAATCATTAATTTTATTGAACACAATAACTTAAGACTAGTACAGTGATATCAGATTTAATTCTCCGAGCCCTGGACAGACCAGTGATGACAAACTGCATCAATCTGCTCTGATGTAAAGAGACTGTACACAAAATACTCCTTTTTCAAGTACTGTAACAAATCGGCTAGAAAAAAGTCATCAAAATGCTGCGACATAATCAACTATTTACAAAGTTATGTTACATATAAAAAAAATGTACATAGCAAAGAAGGCTAAACATTCATTGAGTTTGTGAAACTGACAGACAAATGCTTCGACAACATCCACACATCTCAGAGCAGGCAAGACGAACAGAGAATTAGTCTCTTTGTGCTTACAAGGACCATAGCAGGAGAGCCTCTATAAACTATAAACTACACACACACACACACACACACACACACACACACACACACACACACACACACACACGAACAAAGAACATGAGCCACAAAACTGAAAAGTCCTCACAGATCTGGTTTTACACTGTACGTCTCAACAGTGCTGACAACCACACACGGGGGCGACAAAATATATGTTCAGCTTTTGGCTTCTGCTTGGAGATCTGAATGAATGTTGCATAGGATCAAAAACACTGAAAGCACTGGAAGCTGTGCTGGACAACATGAGCGTTAAACGTCCGCATGCCCTTCACAGAAGGCAGGCCAGGAAGTTTAAAGCAAATATTTTTATATTTTACGCCACAGAAATGTCAAAACCGTTTTACATAATCATTCAAACACAAGCACCTTTATACCTTTAACCTCAGATGAATTATATCACTATAAACAAAGCAGCATATACACTAGATTTCACTTAATTATCAACATGTTTGTTAGGACAGTTTTTGTTCATCACAAAATCACATAGACTATGAGCGTTGACAGTTAAAGGATGGGGATGAGGTATAAAATCAGCACATCTTAAACTTCCCTCACCCAATCAACCTGCAAAATTTCAAGCACCAAAACAAACATCTATATATTTTTCTTTCTTGCTAGTGGTCCAAATATTTACACCAGCTTCACAGCACTGGGTCATACATGCATACAACTTAAATGTTTAAAACCCAAAGTACTGCTTCTCATTCAATCCCTCGGCATCGGTGTTTGATATGATGAGAGGTCGACGCCGCTCCTCGAGGAGAGAGGAGTCGACTCGGAGCCCTGTTAGGTATACAGCCATTTAGACAAATAAAGAATCGGCTAATGCACATAGTCTGTTTAGAAAAAGAGTAAGGCATTGTTTGTTACAGTTCAGTCCAGCACCAAGAGACATTTGTGCTACAACAGCCTGTTTGGGCCAATGTGCATGAAGATTTCAAAGGACTGTGAGTCAAAGCAAGAACGTAGAGGTGTAAAATGTGAAGTCACGCAGAAAGTTACAACACAGATAGAATAACGATGGTAAACATTAAAAGGATAAATCTAGCCACGGTGAATGTTCCCAGTTAACGCATTTCCCTCCTGAATGTCCTTGTTTTTTGTGGGAACTAGGACTCAAATCAAACTGTTTGGGATGTAAAATGAATGATCTTTCGGGGTGCACGATGTTGGACTAAGCATTCACTTTGGCTCGATTTATCCTCCAGCAATCGCACCGTAAACTTCCACCACAGAGGAGGAGGAAGAGCAGAAAGCTGCTGGTTGTTCATCCATGTGTTCTCAGCAGCTGGTGGCTCAGGCTCACTCCAGAGACGAGGGTCTGTATCGCCACCTGCAGGCGGCTCAGACGCGCTGCGGCTGGACGGGAGCAGGAGCGTCGCAGCCTGATGAGCTGGAGCTGATGCTGTGGCTCAGTTAAGGATGGCGGACTCCTGGCTGGTGTTTAAGATGCTGATGGCTGGTGATGTAATGACGCCGCCTCACCGAGAGTGACAGGCTGTGTGCTTTTATTGTGTCTGTCTGATGTCAGGCTCCTGAGAGAGGAGCCACGGGCCACAGCGGTGAAAAACAAACAAACAAACAAACAAAAGAAAAAAAAAACAGCGCAGTGCAGTAAAAAACTTTTGTTGCCCGTTTTTTTCTGAAATGCAGTTTGATCCTTTTAATTTTTAAATATTTGGGTTACCTGCACCCAAATTAAGGTGGCTGGATTTTGTGGCATTAAATTATACTCTAAACAAGAAGTTCTCCTGGTGAGAACAGTTCCTCCTGAAAACCGATCTCAGTGTTGGCATCACAAAGTCGACTCCAGCGACGAGTCCAGGATGTCGTCCTGGTGGCTGTTGCTGTTGGAGTCGCTGTCGTAGCTCTGCGGGCTCGATGACGTCGCTGCCTCCTTCAGACGCATCAGCATGTTCATCTGTCAGCAGAAACAAGTCTCTGTATAAGTCTCATTGGCCAAATCATTTCTTCCAAGGTTAACCTTTTGGAACCTGGATCAACATCAGTTTTCATGTGCTTCATTCAGATGCTTTTCACAAGCTATTCAACCTGTTAAAGAAAATGCTTAAAAAGCAAATTGGGTTGATTTCTTTTGAAAATGTGGGGGAAGGCAATGAAGAAGTTGGCAAGATATGTCCCACAATGCTCAAAAAAAACGACATAAAAATTATTTTGGAAAAAAGGTGAAAGAAAAATAACCAAAATATAATTTTAATTAGAATTAAAATTATATTACAGAAAAAAAGGTAAATATTTTTTTCCTCAATCTTTGGCACTTCTTTCTGGGTAATTTCCTTGTTTGTCTTTGTTTTTTTTGCTTATTTTCTTGTAATTTTTTTTTTCTAATTTCTTGCCAATTTCTGGGCCATGTCTTGTTAAGTTGCTCATTGCATTTTCCCCATGTTTTTGCAAGATTTCAATGTTGGAAGAGAGCTCTGCAGAGTCTGCATGACTGCCCTGCCTAAGTCTGCTCTTCTTCATGTGTTTTTTTAGCTCACCAGTGGGTCTGCATCGCTGTCGCTCTGTGGTGGCTCTTTCCTGACACCTTCCCTCGGGGCAGAATAGCCATCAAATCCCACATCCTCTGGGCGGAGCTGCAGCAGCGGGGGCCAATCAGATGGAGTGGGTGTGGCTGACCACGGGTAAGTGTCAATCACCCAAGCAGCAGGGTCCTCCCACGCAGCCCTGCGACCATACAGCTACAGAGACACAGAATGCAACACTGAAACACACTAGTATGTCATCCAAATTAGCATTGAGGAGTCATAGTATAGTACGTAACAACATAAAAAAGTCATGGTACAGTATGTCCTTCACAATAGCATAAAAAGTCATGATATAGTATGCTGTCAAAATAACATAGTATGATAGCGTAGTATAATAGTATGTCAGAATTAGAAACTTTTTTAAATCACTCCTTTATGAGATTTCCTCTATTTTAATTAATCTATTTAATTTGTCTTTAAATTTATGTTTTAATTTTTTATTTCACTCTGTCTGGATTGGGTTTAATTCCATTATTATTACTATTATTTCCGTGTATACTGTTTATATACTGTTAATTACACCTACTCTTATTGGGTATGGGTTGTTACTGTTATTTTTGCTTTTCACTTATTTATTTACTTAATGTTTATTTAAAAGAGGACACAGCATATTAGTGGATATTAGTATAAAAATAATAATAATAATAATAATAATGGTCCCTTGGCAGGTAACAGACAATAGAAATAAGGAAAGAAAGAATGAAAAAGGAAAAAAAATAATACAAGATTTGATTGTATCTCTAGCTCTCATTATCACCAGTCACCCAAAATAGCATAAAAAGTTATAGTATAGTATGTCATCCAAAATGGCTTAAAAAGATATAGTGTAGTATGGCATCCAAAATGGCATAAAAAAGTCACAGTAATGTCGTTTAAAGTGGCATATCAAAAACATCACACTGTGATTCCTCTTCTGAGCTGATGAGAAACAGATTCCTCCCCTTCACTTCCACTCAGAGGTCGCATTCTGCTGATTAGCTGCTGCTTAATTGAATCAGATGCTAATTACATGCAGATTAAGACTACAAATTGAATCCATTTCACTTTGATGAACATAACCCCGGTCCTCTGAGAGAGGGCAAATCTGAACCGTTGTATTATTCTCACACTCATTACACTTCGACTCCATTCAGCTGGATCCTTTAAAAAGCCTCTCAGGATGTCAGATCACGTCTCTGTATAAATCATTTTTTAATTGTTACAACAAAAAATATCATAAAAATCCCAGGCCCCAAAATCAAAAATCAAATAAAAAAAATTACAAGTTCCCATTTACATAAAGTGCAAATGAAATGTTTTTTGATATTTCAAGCTCACAGAGACAAAAACGTGTGTGTGTGTGTGTGTGTGTGTGTGTGTGTGTTACCTGCAGTCCCTCTCGTACGGCCTCCAGCATGTAGGGGATGATGGAGTAGTTCAAAAGGTCAGTGAACCAAACCCTGGATCCCTCCACGTCCATGGGACAGGACAGGAAGAGACGAGGTCCTGCCGTCACAGATCACAGAGGTAAGACGCTGATTGTTTCAACACAATGACATTTATCAAACGTGAGTCAGTATCTCACCGATGGTGACGTCAGAGGAGCTGTGTGTCTCCAGGAAGCGGTTGAGGTGGTGCCAAACCCGCGGGATCCAGTCGATGATCTTCACCAGCTCCATGTTGCGTGTGCGGCTGCCGATCTCCGTCTCGATCAGCTTCCTCCTCAGGTAGCGGCCGAGGAAGCCTTTCACCGGCTCCATGTGGTTGGCACACAGCACCCACCTGATCAGAGAGCACAGGGGTATGTGACATCTTTAAAGTATTGTACAATATGGTTACAGTTTCCCCAGATTTAAATGCATCTGAAGACAATCTCTCAATATGTCGAGCTGCCACAGTGGCTGGAGGAGTGAGCAGCACTTTACCTGAAGTTGTGGTGGAGCTGCAGGTTGGGGGCAGATGATGTGGCTTGGCTCATGGTGCCGATGATGTAGGGGCTGAGAGGGGAGAAAAACACGGGTTATCCTTTCTTTTCAGGTAACACCAGTTATTAATTACACTTGCACGATAATCAATAAGTCACTCGATATGTTGCATCAGAATATAGAGGTTGACAGGGAGTTGGTCTGCTTTGCATTGTGTGATACAACTTTTGGACTGTGAGGGTCCAAGGACAGATGAATGTTATGTTTATTTTGTATTCTTTATTTTGTAATTGTTTTCTTTTTGCATTTCACATAAAGCGTCTTTGATTACATAGGAAATCACTTTATAAGTCCTATCTATTATTATTAATATTATCATTATCACTATATTATTATCATCATCATTTTATTATTATTATTATTATTAATAATAATATGTTGTAAAGCCCAAATTTTGACCTGTGATATGAAGTGTTTGCTGTTCTAATAGGGCTCTACTTTCAGTTAAAACATTTTAAGTCACCAATGAAATATCACTTCATATCACAGGTCAAAATTTGGGCTTTACAACATATTATTATTAATAATAATAATAATAATAAAATGATGATGATAATAATATAGTGATAATGATAATATTAATAATAATAGATAGGACTTATAAAGTGATTTCCTATGTAATCAAAGACGCTTTATGTGAAATGCAAAAAGAAAACAATTACAAAATAAAGAATACAAAATAACATATAACATTCATCTGTCCTTGGACCCTCACAGTCCAAAAGTTGTATCACACAATGCAAAGCAGACCAACTCCCTGTCAACCTCTATATTCTGATGCAACATATCGAGTGACTTATTGATTATCGTGCAAGTGTAATTAATAAACTGGTGTTACCTGAAAAGAAAGGATAACCCGTGTTTTTCTCCCCTCTCAGCCCCTACATCATCGGCACCATGAGCCAAGCCACATCATCTGCCCCCAACCTGCAGCTCCACCACAACTTCAGGTAAAGTGCTGCTCACTCCTCCAGCCACTGTGGCAGCTCGACATATTGAGAGATTGTCTTCAGATGCATTTAAATCTGGGGAAACTGTAACCATATTGTACAATACTTTAAAGATGTCACATACCCCTGTGCTCTCTGATCAGGTGGGTGCTGTGTGCCAACCACATGGAGCCGGTGAAAGGCTTCCTCGGCCGCTACCTGAGGAGGAAGCTGATCGAGACGGAGATCGGCAGCCGCACACGCAACATGGAGCTGGTGAAGATCATCGACTGGATCCCGCGGGTTTGGCACCACCACCTCAACCGCTTCCTGGAGACACACAGCTCCTCTGACGTCACCATCGGTGAGATACTGACTCACGTTTGATAAATGTCATTGTGTTGAAACAATCAGCGTCTTACCTCTGTGATCTGTGACGGCAGGACCTCGTCTCTTCCTGTCCTGTCCCATGGACGTGGAGGGATCCAGGGTTTGGTTCACTGACCTTTGGAACTACTCCATCATCCCCTACATGCTGGAGGCCGTACGAGAGGGACTGCAGGTAACACACACACACACACACACACACACACACACACACACACGTTTTTGTCTCTGTGAGCTTGAAATATCAAAAACATTTCATTTGCACTTTATGTAAATGGGAACTTGTAATTTTTTTTATTTGATTTTTGATTTTGGGGCCTGGGATTTTTATGATATTTTTGTTGTAACAATTAAAAAATGATTTATACAGAGACGTGATCTGACATCCTGAGAGGCTTTTTAAAGGATCCAGCTGAATGGAGTCGAAGTGTAATGAGTGTGAGAATAATACAACGGTTCAGATTTGCCCTCTCAGAGGACCGGGGTATGTTCATCAAAGTGAAATGGATTCAATTTGTAGTCTTAATCTGCATGTAATTAGCATCTGATTCAATTAAGCAGCAGCTAATCAGCAGAATGCGACCTCTGAGTGGAAGTGAAGGGGAGGAATCTGTTTCTCATCAGCTCAGAAGAGGAATCACAGTGTGATGTTTTTGATATGCCACTTTAAACGACATTACTGTGACTTTTTTATGCCATTTTGGATGCCATACTACACTATATCTTTTTAAGCCATTTTGGATGACATACTATACTATAACTTTTTATGCTATTTTGGGTGACTGGTGATAATGAGAGCTAGAGATACAATCAAATCTTGTATTATTTTTTTCCTTTTTCATTCTTTCTTTCCTTATTTCTATTGTCTGTTACCTGCCAAGGGACCATTATTATTATTATTATTATTATTATTTTATACTAATATCCACTAATATGCTGTGTCCTCTTTTAAATAAACATTAAGTAAATAAATAAGTGAAAAGCAAAAATAACAGTAACAACCCATACCCAATAAGAGTAGGTGTAATTAACAGTATATAAACAGTATACACGGAAATAATAGTAATAATAATGGAATTAAACCCAATCCAGACAGAGTGAAATAAAAAAAAATAAAACATAAATTTAAAGACAAATTAAATAGATTAATTAAAATAGAGGAAAATCTCATAAAGGAGTGATTTAAAAAAGTTTCTAATTCTGACATACTATTATACTACGCTATCATACTATGTTATTTTGACAGCATACTATATCATGACTTTTTATGCTATTGTGAAGGACATACTGTACCATGACTTTTTTATGTTGTTACGTACTATACTATGACTCCTCAATGCTAATTTGGATGACATACTAGTGTGTTTCAGTGTTGCATTCTGTGTCTCTGTAGCTGTATGGTCGCAGGGCTGCGTGGGAGGACCCTGCTGCTTGGGTGATTGACACTTACCCGTGGTCAGCCACACCCACTCCATCTGATTGGCCCCCGCTGCTGCAGCTCCGCCCAGAGGATGGGATTTGATGGCTATTCTGCCCCGAGGGAAGGTGTCAGGAAAGAGCCACCACAGAGCGACAGCGATGCAGACCCACTGGTGAGCTAAAAAACACATGAAGAAGAGCAGACTTAGGCAGGGCAGTCATGCAGACTCTGCAGAGCTCTCTTCCAACATTGAAATCTTGCAAAAACATGGGGAAAATGCAATGAGCAACTTAACAAGACATGGCCCAGAAATTGGCAAGAAATTAGAAAAAAAAAATTACAAGAAAATAAGCAAAAAAAACAAAGACAAACAAGGAAATTACCCAGAAAGAAGTGCCAAAGATTGAGGAAAAAATATTTACCTTTTTTTCTGTAATATAATTTTAATTCTAATTAAAATTATATTTTGGTTATTTTTCTTTCACCTTTTTTCCAAAATAATTTTTATGTCGTTTTTTTTGAGCATTGTGGGACATATCTTGCCAACTTCTTCATTGCCTTCCCCCCACATTTTCAAAAGAAATCAACCCAATTTGCTTTTTAAGCATTTTCTTTAACAGGTTGAATAGCTTGTGAAAAGCATCTGAATGAAGCACATGAAAACTGATGTTGATCCAGGTTCCAAAAGGTTAACCTTGGAAGAAATGATTTGGCCAATGAGACTTATACAGAGACTTGTTTCTGCTGACAGATGAACATGCTGATGCGTCTGAAGGAGGCAGCGACGTCATCGAGCCCGCAGAGCTACGACAGCGACTCCAACAGCAACAGCCACCAGGACGACATCCTGGACTCGTCGCTGGAGTCGACTTTGTGATGCCAACACTGAGATCGGTTTTCAGGAGGAACTGTTCTCACCAGGAGAACTTCTTGTTTAGAGTATAATTTAATGCCACAAAATCCAGCCACCTTAATTTGGGTGCAGGTAACCCAAATATTTAAAAATTAAAAGGATCAAACTGCATTTCAGAAAAACGGGCAACAAAAGTTTTTACTGCACTGCGCTGTTTTTTTTTCTTTTGTTTGTTTGTTTGTTTGTTTTTCACCGCTGTGGCCCGTGGCTCCTCTCTCTCAGGAGCCTGACATCAGACAGACACAATAAAAGCACACAGCCTGTCACTCTCGGTGAGGCGGCGTCATTACATCACCAGCCATCAGCATCTTAAACACCAGCCAGGAGTCCGCCATCCTTAACTGAGCCACAGCATCAGCTCCAGCTCATCAGGCTGCGACGCTCCTGCTCCCGTCCAGCCGCAGCGCGTCTGAGCCGCCTGCAGGTGGCGATACAGACCCTCGTCTCTGGAGTGAGCCTGAGCCACCAGCTGCTGAGAACACATGGATGAACAACCAGCAGCTTTCTGCTCTTCCTCCTCCTCTGTGGTGGAAGTTTACGGTGCGATTGCTGGAGGATAAATCGAGCCAAAGTGAATGCTTAGTCCAACATCGTGCACCCCGAAAGATCATTCATTTTACATCCCAAACAGTTTGATTTGAGTCCTAGTTCCCACAAAAAACAAGGACATTCAGGAGGGAAATGCGTTAACTGGGAACATTCACCGTGGCTAGATTTATCCTTTTAATGTTTACCATCGTTATTCTATCTGTGTTGTAACTTTCTGCGTGACTTCACATTTTACACCTCTACGTTCTTGCTTTGACTCACAGTCCTTTGAAATCTTCATGCACATTGGCCCAAACAGGCTGTTGTAGCACAAATGTCTCTTGGTGCTGGACTGAACTGTAACAAACAATGCCTTACTCTTTTTCTAAACAGACTATGTGCATTAGCCGATTCTTTATTTGTCTAAATGGCTGTATACCTAACAGGGCTCCGAGTCGACTCCTCTCTCCTCGAGGAGCGGCGTCGACCTCTCATCATATCAAACACCGATGCCGAGGGATTGAATGAGAAGCAGTACTTTGGGTTTTAAACATTTAAGTTGTATGCATGTATGACCCAGTGCTGTGAAGCTGGTGTAAATATTTGGACCACTAGCAAGAAAGAAAAATATATAGATGTTTGTTTTGGTGCTTGAAATTTTGCAGGTTGATTGGGTGAGGGAAGTTTAAGATGTGCTGATTTTATACCTCATCCCCATCCTTTAACTGTCAACGCTCATAGTCTATGTGATTTTGTGATGAACAAAAACTGTCCTAACAAACATGTTGATAATTAAGTGAAATCTAGTGTATATGCTGCTTTGTTTATAGTGATATAATTCATCTGAGGTTAAAGGTATAAAGGTGCTTGTGTTTGAATGATTATGTAAAACGGTTTTGACATTTCTGTGGCGTAAAATATAAAGAATATTTGCTTTAAACTTCCTGGCCTGCCTTCTGTGAAGGGCATGCGGACGTTTAACGCTCATGTTGTCCAGCACAGCTTCCAGTGCTTTCAGTGTTTTTGATCCTATGCAACATTCATTCAGATCTCCAAGCAGAAGCCAAAAGCTGAACATATATTTTTCTCGCCCCCGTGTGTGGTTGTCAGCACTGTTGAGACGTACAGTGTAAAACCAGATCTGTGAGGACTTTTCAGTTTTGTGGCTCATGTTCTTTGTTCGTGTGTGTGTGTGTGTGTGTGTGTGTGTGTGTGTGTGTGTGTGTGTGTGTGTGTGTGTAGTTTATAGTTTATAGAGGCTCTCCTGCTATGGTCCTTGTAAGCACAAAGAGACTAATTCTCTGTTCGTCTTGCCTGCTCTGAGATGTGTGGATGTTGTCGAAGCATTTGTCTGTCAGTTTCACAAACTCAATGAATGTTTAGCCTTCTTTGCTATGTACATTTTTTTATATGTAACATAACTTTGTAAATAGTTGATTATGTCGCAGCATTTTGATGACTTTTTTCTAGCCGATTTGTTACAGTACTTGAAAAAGGAGTATTTTGTGTACAGTCTCTTTACATCAGAGCAGATTGATGCAGTTTGTCATCACTGGTCTGTCCAGGGCTCGGAGAATTAAATCTGATATCACTGTACTAGTCTTAAGTTATTGTGATTCAATAAAATTAATGATTATTTATGATTGAATTTTGCCAAATTGTTCCTTTAAAAAATGAATTGAATTGAAAAACATGGGGAAAGGGCAATAAGCAATTTAACAAGACAAGAAATAAGTAAAAAATTACAAGAAAATTACCTAAAATTAAGAGAAAAAATGGTAAAATAAATAGAAAATAACCCCCAAAAGTGCTGAAAATAAAATGAATGAATACATTTTTTCTGTAACATAATTTTAAATAAATGAGTAAATAATAATAGATTTATTATTATTATTATTAATAATAAACTTTTATTTTTAAACAGATTTTATCAGTTTTAAGGCCAGCAGCTTCTTACATAAGCTGAAAAAAAAACATGGTTATATTCTCAATATATATATTTTCAACAAATTAAAATACTGTCATTTTTATTAGTCTGACTCTCAGAAGTCCGAGTGCTACAGGAAAGAGACAAGTACACTTGCTTTTGCTCAAAAAGTGGAAAACCTACAACTCCCAGAATGCACGACACCGCAACGCCCGCAGTTGGATGACGTGTATGAAACAATATGGCGGCGGCTGAAAACAACAGTCTCGTCGCAGTTAGGTGGTAAGCTAAAATGTGTTTTTAAAAGAGTTTATAGGCGGGAAATAACGCGGTACCGTTTTTTTAAATGTCAGCCTCCGTTTTTGAAACCGTATGACGCTTGCTTCTTGTCAACAAATCCAGGTATCACAGCCAAACACTGTACTAAAATATGTTTCTAAAACATGTTTGTGTATGTGCGGGAAATAAAATGTTGCTTTTGCTTCTTACAAGAGGAGACAGAAGTTAAATTACTTTTGGCTGCCATCTTTAGTGGAAGACATAAGCTGTAAATGCCAAAGCAATAGAGCGGTAAAGTAATGAGTCCCAAAACGCGGAAGCCCATTAGCCTTTTAGCTCGTCCGATTCCCCTCGTCGTAAAGTCTGTGGGTTTTTTGAATTGGGTTTCCGGTAAAATGCTTTAAATAAGGTCTGTGGTTAACACAGGCTAAAAATATGTAGACGTTTTGTTCTGTAACATAAAATACGTCTGCTTAAACACGATTTTTAACGTTTACGGTTTTAAAAAAGGCGGTTGCTAACAAGTAGCTACATGGGACTACAGTGTTTGTCGGGGACGTTAAACGTCATCACACTGGACACAGAAACTCATCAAACCCACTTGTCCGCGCTTTTACAGCTTTACAGATGAGCTCTCGAAGTTGTAAATTTATCTGTTTATAATATTTTTCGATCGCGTTTTAACGTGTTTTTAAAGTGTTCGTGGTTGTGACGTTTAAGTCGTGCGACCGCGATGTAGTTCGTGTATAGCCTAACAATAGCTTTTTACTTCGGGATATTTTAATTTACGCTTCAAAACACACAAAAGTGGTGTTCATCGGTGAATATTATCATGCTTAACAAAACGTGTAAGTCTTATAAATTTGTGTTCATCAGGGAGCTCATTTTTGGCGATAATCGCAAATCCCATTCAAAAATCCCATAAGGTTTTTGACGAGGGGGACCAGTGCGATGCCAACTTCCTGGTTGGTCTACAAAAAAACACGTCATCCCTTCGCCACTCTGAGTAACATGAAGCCGAAGGCACAAAAATATGAAGACTGTTTTATTACAACAAATGATATGAAATATGCTGTCAATATGGAGTCCCCTTACAGATGATGTTTTACATGTTTGCGAAACGTGGAGCTTCATCACTTCTCGTGTGCTGCATTCAAAAGCCTTTTATGAGTATCCTCTTTAAGTAGTTGTAGGAAATTGGTGCAATTTTCCTCAAAAGCATAAGAAAATGGGCAGGTTCACAAGTTGCAAGAAATGTGATTTTGAAAATTATTTTTTAAAGAACCTATAGTGAAAAATGTCTACAGAAAAAAAGAGAAACTGTATGCATAATTAAAAAATTACAGATTTAAAATGGTGTTAAATAATTATTTATTTATTTTACACACTTTTCCCAAGTCATTTCCTTGTTTGTTTTTGTTTTAAACACTTCTTTTCAAGGTAATTTCTTGTAGCTTTTATTAGTTTCTTGCATGTTTTGGGACATTTCCTTTTTTCTTAGTCATTGAAGAAATGTAACCAATTTGCCGAGGGTTCAAAGGGTAAATGATAATTACAGTGAATTACATCTTGAAAACATACTCCGAATTAGATCAGACCATTATGTTTAACTTCCAAACTAATCTCTAACCAATTCTTGTTTATGGTGTACTGTAGCAAAACCGTTCTGAAAAGAGAAAATGAAGGAACCAAATTAGGCAAAGTTTTAAATGTTTTTATTCAGGTTCATACTCTTTCTGGTCAAGCGGCCAATCTCCTGGTTGGTTTAAAATCTGGAGGGATGAAAAACATTCGTTAACAGTTATTCCATCACTACTTTAACCCTTTCAAACCTGAGCAAATTGGCTTGTTTTTTTCAACATCAGAAGAAGGCAATGAGCATCAAAAGAAGAAATGTCCCAAAAATTGAGTAAGAAATTTGCAAAAAGGACAAAAAATTGCCTGAAAATTGTTTTAAAAAAAGAAAGAAAAAAAATTAAAAAAGGAAATTATAATTATATATTTTTTTTTTTCCTAGATTTTTAAAATCATTTTCTAAATCTACATTCTTGCAATTTGTGGAACCAAGTTGCTCGTTGCCTTTTGCATTTTTTTTTTTTAAAGAAATCGCACCAGTTTGCTCAGAGTTCAAAGGGTTAACCTTGACAACTTTGGCGTTCACATTCTTGCAAACAGATATAGCTCCAAATACATATAAGATGCCAAAAATGCTGCAGTTTAATTAACCTCAAAAGCTTACCCTCTTGCTGTTGTTGCCACCCATGTTTGTGAAAGCATCATGTGGTAGGTCAGTTTAAACTCCAGGTTGATGGATTCATGATATTTAGAAATCTTGGAAGGAATCTAGGAAGATCCAATTTCTGTTGAACTCTCAATGTGGCCTTCGTGGTTTGATGCTTGAGGTGTAAGCTCTGCATCTCGGCCCGCTGTCGGTGTGGGTGAAGCAGACTTTGTGCTCCATTCTGCGGTGACTGAAGGAACGATTGATGAAGTAGAGTTCAAACTAGGAGGAAGGGTTGTCTGACGGGGAATGAGTTCACTGTCTGATGTGTGAGTAGCATCATTTGTAGGATGTGTTTGGAAAGGTTTGAATTTGCCTTGGACAGGACTTGGTGCTCGGTCTGGTGGGGCAGGACGCCAGCTGGGTCTGCTTCCTCCGAAATTATAATTTTGCTGCCTTTCACTTGATGCTGGATGATCAAACCCTGGTTTTGTTGAATCATGGTTGTAACCGCCTGAATTGTGTATTACATGTGAAAAACCTGTTTCCCATATCTTTCTAGAACTAGCTTGGGGCGTTTTTTTGTCAAAGGCAGGCTTGAGGCGACGGACGTGAGTGTATCCTCTGGCTTCAGACGTCATATCGCGCTGCTATAGGCCCTGGGACTCCATGCTGGAAAAGAAGTCTTTGTGTCACTTTTTCCTGCTGAATTTCTGTCAGGAGATTGTCCCTCCACGACTGAGTCAGTCTGCTTGTCTTTGGGTTTTAAAACTGTTTGTAAAAAGTTTGTTCTGCCCTGATTGAAACTTTTGGGTCTGGTTGTGAGACGTGACTCCTGTGGATATATATTTTGTTCGATGGGGTTTACGTGCATCTTCTGAGACTTGACAGCTTGAATATTTAGACTTTGTTTATTGCCGTGGGAGTAGAATGGCGCCCCTTTGTTGTTGTGTCTAAGGCTAAATGGGACTTTGTCAACCTGAACAGGTGAAAAACTTCCTGTCGACCTCATTCTGGTATTATAGATTTGTGATGGAACCTGAACTGCACCTGTGGAGAATACAGAATCAGAGTTTGCTTGGTGAATCTTCTTGCCGTCAGGAAAAGCTTTGTGTCCAGGGCGGTTGTATGCCACATCACTTCGTCTTTGAATAACTGAGGGTGAATTGAAGCCAGGTTTTAATTGGTTGATTTGGCTTTTTGGTACATTTTGTATCTCGGGAGTAACAGGATAACGTCTTATGATTTGTGTGATGATTTGGAGGCAGTGGTGTGATCTTCTCGTGTGGGGTAAATGCTGCCACTTTGCAGTCTGTCCACACTTGATGTCTTGTAACCAGCTGTAGGGATTTCTGACAATAGGTGGTTCTCTCCATCTTGTGTCGTCTCTGTTGTCATTGTGGACTCCCCTTTGGGCCTGTCCCACTTGGACGTGTTGGACATAACCTGTTGAAACAAAACACACAGATGGGAAATTTCCAAAACAACAGGCAACTCACTTCAGTTATATTACAATATTAATTTTGAGCTGGGCAATATGAAAAAATCAAATAGCAATTTTTTTGACCAGATATAATGACATTATTGTAGAGTTGACTATTGGTGCTTTTACAAAATATTTATACAATGAGATTTTTTAAAAGACAATAAGTTAATGGTTAGCAATAATTAGTAGGGATGCACAATATTGTCCTAAAATCCTCAAAATGTCAAAACATCCTAGAAATGTCCAAAAATCCCTGAAATGTCCGAAACTCAAAGAAATGTTATGAAATCCTGGAAAGACTTTATAATTCTAAAAAAATCCTAAAATCTGAAAAACATCCTAAAATCTGAGAAATGTTCTGAAATGTTAAAAGCATCCTCATATCCTAGAAATGTCCCAAAATCATAAAAAACATCCTAAATGTCCTAAAACCTGAGAAACATCCCCAAATCCAAGAAATGTTCTGAAATCTTGGTAATGCCTTAAAACTCTAGGAACATCCTAAAATTTTAGAAATGTCCTAAAATATTAGAAACTTCGCAAAGTCCAAGAAGTGGCCCCCAAGCAAAGCAATGTGTGAAAGCACCGACAGTCAACCCCACAATATCACTGCAATACTGACATAGAGGTATTTGGTCAAAAATATTGTGATGTCTGATTCTCTCCATATATCCCAGCCTTAATTAAAGTTGCATATTGACATATTGTGCGATACCTCTCTGAGTATTCTCACAATTTACATCACCAACCAGCAGCCAAAAGCAAAGCACAAACAGCCTGCAAAGTAAAGTGCAACACAGGTTAATATCAGAAGTTTCCAAAGTACATTTAAGTAAATATTTAAGAAAACTGCAATCAGAAGTGACACAGAACAGGACAATTTACCTCAAACAATGTGTAGCGCTCATTGTCAAGCTTGTTTCCAGCTGCTCTATTCCCAATAGTAACTCATGCTACAACTGATGTGTTGTAACAGGGAGCACAGAGCCGGAGCCCTGCTTCAATCCTCTGAGCATGAGAGGCAGATCAACTCAGCTGTTCTTCATTTTGAACTAATTGCTGCTTGGACTTCAACACCCAGAGCTGCAGGAAGATGAGAAAGCTGTACTTTCCCCCAAATAAGATCAATTGAAGGTAAATTCTCCCACTCAATGCCATAGTTCTGATGAAATGAGCAGAATACTGTGTAGAAGCCATAATATTTGTTAAGGTAGCAGCTTGTGTTGAAGGAAGCAAGCATTTGCATATTTTAGATCAAAAAATGTATATGGACCCACAGACTGTCTGTACTCAGTGTTTTGTGTCTCTAACGTTACAGGGTTCCCACATATTTTCATGGATAAAATTGCAAAACTTTGCCATGATTTTGTCTAGGACCCCTTTTTTTCTTTTCCCACTTGTCTGCCGTGTTTTCAAACATGTGATTCAAACTCTAATCAGAATTTCAGGATGTTCAAGGACTCTCAGAAATATGAAAATCCAGCAGTAAATTCTGTTTTCAGTTTCTGCCTGTGAAAAATAGTGTCATCTTGGTGATATTTTTCTTTCAAAAAGTCATGTCCCTTTTTTTTTTTTTTAAAGGAAAAAATAAACAATCAAAAAAATCACCCCGAAAGTTTGTTTACTATAAAAATTGCCCCACACTGTTTTTTTAAGAAATAAAAGTTACAAAAATAGCCTAGAAAATTAAAGAAATTGCCAAAAATTACTAATAAAGAAGAACAAAAGAGAAGTCAATTTTATGGATGATAATAATAGGCTTTTTTTTTTTTTTTTTTTGTTTTTTTTTACAAATCAATCAGGTTTGGAGAGCATGTTTTCTTACAAAAATTGGGGTCCCCCCCCAATAAATTCACTGTAATGTTACATAATGTAATATAATGTATATTTTATTAAATTCCATGGCTTTAACATGTTTTCCATGACCGTAGGATCCCTCACTTTACTTTTTTTTTTTTTTTTAATAAATTAACTGTAATTTTACATTCATGTTATATAATGTGTTACACACAACACATTGCCATGATTTTATCCGAACACAGACGGATGATTTTTCATACATGAATCATCTTGAAGCTGTATTGCAAACGAAAGCTTCACCATAAAGAATTATATATAGGATTCATTTAGCCTGCTCAAAACTTTGCATGCATATAACTTTTTTAAGGACTGAAATGTTAACCACAGATTTGTGGAGGAAAAGGAGCGCATATCATAGAAGTATTTTGAGCCCAATGAATGTAACCACTTCTAGTCACAAGAGGGCGCTGCTAGATCAATGAGAGAAAAAAAAAATTTCTTTTTCACCTCTTGAACACAACTTGTGTTGCTTCACATAAAGCAATGAAATATATCAAAACCCAAGAATGAGAATCAGCATGTTATACATACTGTTAAATCTAAAATAAACAAATATATTAACTTTCATATAGCACAGCATAGATGTTGTGTATATGCATGTAATATACAGTATGCCACACAGCTGTTGAATAGTTCAGACACTAGATATTATATTTATTTATACAGTCAATATGGAAACATTTTCCTAAATCACACACCTCAGTGAAATATTGATGATAATCTCATGAAAACATATAAAAGACATCCATCATTTCAATCTAGTGCAGAATAGACTTCAGCATTTACTTTAAGGCAGTTGGTCAGTACATCGTCTCTCAGCACAAATGGCAATAATTCCCTGATGAAAATATTATAATATAATTTAATACCAAAAGCAATGAAACCCAAATACAATATTAAGATTAAATATGTTTATGTAGTTGTCTCTATACATCTGCTGGAATGACCTGTAAAGAAACAGGAGAAAAAGTGTAGTGTGAAAGTCACAGTGAAATTTGAACCGTCAAAAGTCTAAAGAATTAACTTTGCACATGTACAGCTTTAGAGCAAAAATAATATAATAAATTGTACATTTAATATAGGGAGTTTATTGTTTTAGTGTACTTTTAAACTCAACTTCTCAGAGGTGTAGGCGTAAGATCTTTATCAAAATGAGTTTGCAAGGTGACTGAAGCTCGCCGCGTTTGACAGACAGTGATATAACTTCTCATAGGGGCTGATCCTTTTTCACACATCAGTCAAAAACACACATTGGATTCACTCCTCTGGATTTTTCATCATTCCTAAAATCATCCAATCGTGTTACTATAACACCTAATTTGTTCTATAAACAGAGCTCCAGATGTCCTTGTCCTGGGACAATATGTTTATTTAAAAAGGGATAAATAACAAGCAGATAACTTTCTCTCAGTGCCCTGTGTCTAAATGGTTTGACATCCATGTCATTAGACATACAGTAGATGTCCCGGAGTCAGGGAACTTTACTCTTACATACTGTCTGTTATCAGTGTAAATACTTTTTCTTACCTCAGTGTATTTCCTGCTCTCTCTTATTTCCCTGCACTCTTTCCCAGGGTGGCGATGGCTTTGTTCTCCAGGATCTCCGTCTTCTGCTCAGGCTGAAGCAGAGTGTTTGACGCCATCGCTTTTGCCACCGCCTGGATTGGGATGGACATGGACGTAGAGCACACGGAGGAAAGGGCACCGAAGAATTTCCTGGTCATCCACTCGGCGGGCCGACTCTCCTGTCTGTCCACCAACAAAACCCTGTTGGGAGGAAAAATATAAAGGTATTTAGTGTTTAGAGCTTGTATTGGTGTTGGACTGGGTTATTTAACCCATTGATACCTGAGAAAATTGGCTTGATTTCTTTCAAAAACATGAGAAGAAGACAACGAGCAACTTAAGGAGAAATGACCCAGAAACAAGCAAGAAACTAATCAAAAGTACAAGAACATGAGCCGAAAATACCCACAAAAAAAACAAATAAAACAAACAGGAAAGTTAAAAAAAAGGAAAATTACCTGAAAAAAATGACAGTTTCAGAGCCACTGATAGCTCTCAAACTAGCTGGAATGACAGACTGGCTGACAGTGAATAATAATAATAATGCAATTTACATTATTCAGAGTTTAGGCCACATAATTTGTACTGCCATCCAACCTGCATGTGCTGCTGTGTGTTGTGACTTGTGTGTGTCCACAAAATAACCACGAGCAGCCTGTTTAAAATACTATCCGTTTAACATTAATATGATTCTGAACATGACTTAGTCCTTTCAGATGTTATCTGTTTTGGGGAGCCCTGATAGATAACCTTGAAGCTCATACTCAGCTAAAAGAAAATAGAAGATGGTTCAAATAATGTTCCAGGACAACACATGATTTTCCAGGATGTTTTACTCTTTACCTTATTTTTCATTTTCATTTTCAGTTACTGAAAAATCGGTCAGCTGTTTCCAGGAAGTGTGTGAACCCTGATGTATGTATAGTTCAGTTTGGGGACAGTTTTTCCTGTCTCATGTGTAAAATCCGTCTCATAAAATGATTGAATCACTCACCCTGGTCTGTAAATGGAATATCTGTCAAAACCCAGCGCCTCAATATCTGCTTCCACTTGTCCCTGGAAGAAAATCCATTTCATGTTGATCCTTCAGTGACAGTCATTATTTAATGAGACAAATAGGTAAAGCTTAGGCTGCGAGAAAGAAGAGCACATCAGTATGTGGCCAGCAGTTAAGGAAGAAAAAAGTACCTTGACTTTGAGGTAGAGGAAGTTGCTGTTTTTATCAGCTCCTCTGGAGGACTCCAGGTGGAACTGTGTGCAGCCTCCTGCTTTGGCGAGCTCAGCTGATTTAAGGACATAGTCATGATCAACGCGGATAAATCCGTCCTGAAATAAAAGAGGGAAATAAAAGAAAAAAAATATTTTGACAGAAACAAATCACATGTTCATATTGCAATGACTGCAGTAATTAATAAGAACAAAGATAAGACAAAGACTTGATATATTAGTGTATTCACAGTAGTGGAAGAATTGTTCAGTTCCTTTTCTTGAGCTGAAGTGCATTAAAAATGTTACTTTAGTAAAAGGAAAAAAAACTGAGAGTATTAAAATTCTACTTTTGGTACCCAATGCAGAGAAATATAAAAAAAAACTAAAATTAATTTTATTTCATTAGAAAAAACACCCCAAACCTCAAAATTATTGAAAAGAAAATATTTTTAAAAACACCTGAAAAAAACGAAGATATTATAGGGGGGGAATTTAACAAAAACTCACACACACAAAAAACTCAACAAAAATATAAAAAATATTACAATAAAATATTTAAAACCATCCCAGAAACTCAAAACTGTAAAACGAATTCGAAAAAAAGTAAAAATGCTTCATAACTCACAACTAGAAAATAATAGGGGAAAATACTCCTAAAACTCAAAATGATAAAAAAAAAAGAAGACAAAAAAAATTGAAATTATTAAAAAATACAGAAAATGACTTAAATGTTTATCAAAATATTTGCAATTAATTTTCTCACAAAAAGCTAATTGATTAATCAACTACTCATTTCAGCTGTACTTGTATAAACTGTTCGAAGTGAAAAGTACAATATTCCCCTCTGAAATGTAGTGAGTAAAAAGTATGAAGTAGCATGAAAAGAAAATACTCCAGTAAAGTACAAGTTCCTTGAATTCATACTTAACTACTGTACTTGAGCAAATGTGCTTAGTTACATTCAACCACTACCTAGACAGTTTATCAGTCAGGTGCTAGAGGAAATGTTGCACATGGCTAAGAAACTGCTGAGTCATTGCTATAGACCAACAATCCCATCAAAGCCCAACAGATGTACAGTATTTTTGTAATTCTGTGCTTCAGTACAGCAGAAAAATCTTGACTGTAACACTGTAAAAGTACACATGTTGGATTTGTAAAGTTAAAAGGATACTTTGCTGATAGTCATCCAGCTTTGTATAATAACAATGTGGGTAAATGACCTGTGGTAAACTTTCCTCTGTCTAACCAGTGCCTAGTTATCCACTGTCAGATTACGTGATTTACATCGCCTGGTGATGATTCGCTGGCTCTTGAGGCTGTTGCTCGAAATACAGGCTGTGCTTGCGCATTTTCGTATTGGCCACCAACCCAGCCGCAGCCTCAGCGGACTCAAAAGAGTATACAGCTGATCAAGAGACACACCCACCAATCTCGCTGTATCTAAAACTCGGATTAAACAGTTAAACTAGGCAGTGCTGACTGAATTAGGATGAGGGCCTTCTTTATATCGGTGAAATACTTCTTTACACTTACAGCCCCTGCTTTCGCTCTGGTCGTTCCCAGACAACAGTAGCCAACATCATGGCCCTGGAAGGCAGCAGCATAATCATCAAGCTTCTCAAAGTCCACCACCTCCTGTACCTGGAGGCATAGAAAACACACAAAATTTCACTCTCAAATAACTCAAATAATGAATTACGAGCAATGGCAGCTAACTGACGTCTCAATCAACCCACTGACCAGGTTTTCATACGCTTTGTCCTCAAAGGTGAGCTGTCGCCGTCCGATGAGAGTGATCTTGGAGAAGATGTTGCGCCCCAGCAGCTCTTGAAGTAACACACTGCCTGTTTCCCCAGAGGCACCGAGGATGAAACAGCTTTTATTTTGCTGCCTGAAGTTTTCCTCCAGAGTCTTCATGTCCTCTGCCATGCTGTGTGCCAAAGCAGACATCACACACGAGTGCAGGTAAGGCGAAAATAAAACACACGTGCTTTTTGCAGGCAATTTGTGTAACAATGTGAAACATGCTGGAGAACAGTTGTTTACTATCTGGGCATAGGGCATGTTTTTATATACTCATTTGGGCACTAAATGGTAAATTCATGGTGCAGTTGGATAAATGAGCTCCCATTGTATAGTTTCATGACAAGAACAGAAAAAAAATTAAAATTAGAAAAAACACTCCAAGACTTCAAAATTATTGAAAAGAACATAGAAAGAAACCTAAAGGTAAAAGAAAAAA
This sequence comes from Plectropomus leopardus, assembly GCF_008729295.1. NCBI lineage: Eukaryota > Metazoa > Chordata > Actinopteri > Perciformes > Serranidae > Plectropomus > Plectropomus leopardus. The sequence goes on from NW_024632623.1 coordinate 33,934, forward strand.
ATCCCCCAAACTTGAAATTACTTTAACATATAAATATATATATATATATATATATATATATATATATAAAAAATATAAAAATGGAAATTATAACAAAGGAAAAAAACCATGTCAATCTATGAGCTGCAAGTGTATAATTCTCATCAACTCATCAACCTTGGTCGACAGCATTAATAAAATGTATAAAATAATAAAAACTGCAATTTATGACAAAGATATGAGAAGATGGATATAATTCAGAATCCAGTCCTAGTTTTGTTTTGCGAGTTGAGATTGTTTATTGTAACAACAAAAAGAAGCTTTAAATGCTAAGTTTCTTAAAGGGGTTTGCTTTGACGTTCACTCTGATTACCAATGGGGTTCTTCTGTTAATCTAAGCCAGCATTACTGACAATACAGATATCTTAAATCTTAGAGCGCAAATGCACTGCACTGCTTTAAAAACCTGGAAACTGAAATATTGCCTAAAAACCTGGCAGGCAGAGCTGAAAGCTGAATAATGGATTAATTAACAGTAGTACCCCTGTCATATACAGAAGCAGAAACCAGTCTAACAGGTCCAATCAGAGGATCAAAATGAAGTCTGGGCATCTCTACATGCCAGGCCTGAAAGTGCTTAGTCATTGTTGGGCATTACCGTTGATAACTGTTTATATTTGAAAAACAACCAGAAAGGAAAACTTTAAGTTGTACCAGTGAAATGTCTTCACTTTGAGCACCCAAAGACTTTGCTGAAGATGTAGACATTTCTTTTGTGTCTATAAAATTAAAAATGACTGACAATGACAGACAACATTTGTGTCTTTCTCAAGACTGACAAGATGAGGTGAAAAAACATTACAGCCAATGAGACAGCTGAATGCTAAGGTAGAATATTAAAAAAAAATAAATTTAAAAAACTGTAAAAGTCCCATTACTAAACTCTTTGAAACCTGGATTGACATCACTTTTCTCATGCTGTGTTCAGATGCCTTTTACAAGCTATTTAACCCTTTGAGACCTGAGCAAATTGATTTGATTTCTTTCAAAAACAAAGGGTAACAAACAAACAATAAAAAACTTGGCAAAACATGTCCCTGAAATTGCGATAAATTAGTTAAAAAAAAAAAAAAAAAACAAGAAAAAAAGGTGAAAAGAAACAACCTAATAATTACTTTTTACAGGGTTCCTATGGTCAAGGAAAACCAGGAAAAGTCATGAAATTTCACAATCACAAGTTTTGGAACAGCATTTTGTTTACCATCACATACATTTCTTCTGAAACATTTTTTTTAATTTAATGTGAAATGTCAGGGGAAAGTTTGGGGAAAAAAATCCATGAAAATATGTGGGATCCCTGTTTTTAATTAACTATATATATGTATTATACAAGTATTATAATTATATATGTACATTTATGTTACAGGGGAATTTTTTTTTTTTTTTCAGCATTTTTTAGGTCCTTTTTTTGTTTAAATTTACATTTTTGTGCTTATTTTCGCGGGTAATTTTCTTTCTTTGTTTGTTTTTCAACAAATATCTTGCCATTTATCGGGCCATGTCATAATGAGTTGCTTATCGCCTTTTCCTTGTTTTTCTGAAAGAAACCAAACCAGTTTGGTTTTTATAGGGTTAAACAGGCGCATTATCTGAAAAAAGACAAATATATATCCATGTTGAATTGTACCTGAGAAGTGACAGTTATTGAAGCAACATTTAAGGCAGAGAAAACATGTAGAAGCACAGAGGCAGAGCACATTAGTCTGTATTCACATTCGCATAAATAAAACCTTACAACGTTTATACTGGAGGTTTATACTGGTGGTGGGACCACTGCAGTTGACATTAAACATGACTTAAATTGGCATTTAGCTCACGTTACACTACATACCGTCCTGCATGTAACTGGTGTGAGACAGCAGCCGCATTAACGCATGCATGTGTCGCGTGCAGCTGTCATTGAAGCAAACAGAGATCTGCGCTGTTCGTTACCTGGTGTATTTAACCGGAACGGGGTCGTCGAAATAATTCAGAACCACTGCAACGACAACAATTACGACAGTGAAGATCCCGGTCGCTTTTCCCAGGGCGGTGACCAGCAGTTTCATAACAGGCATCGCTATGAGCAAACGATTAGACGGAGCACTTCCTGGTTGCTTCATTTTAGCAGACGGTGCTCTCAGGAGTCAAGAGTCAGAAATGATCAACACCGTCAGTGATCGATGGCACCGGTTCATATCAGTACTTTAAATTGTATATTTTATTTATTGATTTGGTATTGTGATTAACCGAAGAGAAATGGAGAATCTCACAAAGCCTCGTCCTCATCCTCGTTCACCACTGCAGATAATGCTTTAAGGTCCGCGCATGCGCATTTGAAAAAAATCCCTATAAAATTCAATATGACATTTTCACCCATCGTGGCCCATTAAAACATAATAAGTGTCTCTTTACCGTGTTACTTGCATATTTGGTGTTAACCCACATTGAGCTGAATTGTAATCTAATTCATCAAAGGATGGGTCTTTGGCAGGGGGTCCGGGACCCCTAGGGGGTACTCAGAGTTACTGCAGGGGGCTGTTTTTTATATATATTTTTAAAAAAGTTTCTTTTCTTTATAAGAAATTAAAGCATTTTTTGAATTGCACTTTAACATACACATATTTTAAGGCTGCCTTCCTCCAGTCTTAACTTAAAAGGTTTATTACCTGAGGGGGTTGTGGGTAAGGAAAGCATGGGGACATCTTCGTTCAGCCGTCACTTTTTAATGTCCATTGCAACAATAAGATGAGATAAGATAGGACCGCAACTCAACTGAATACACATGAAGCATCTCTCATATCTAAACAATCCTTGCCCTTAAAGGGAAGGTGCACAACAACGTGATTCCTTATTTTAACTTAAAACAGGAGCAACTTAAAAACAATACAGTGTATGGATTTACCATTAATAAAATCAACTTATTTATCTAAATAAGTCAGAGAACATAATAAAGTTATCCACCAAATAAAATAAAACTGTACAAATATAAATCCCATCTTACAGTATTTTGCCTTTTCCGACAACCTGTCTTTGAGAAGGTGAAGTCTCCTCCCTGTGGTGGACAGTAACAAGGTACATTTACTTAGGTACTGTACTTAAGTGTAGTTTTTGATTATCTGTACTTAAATTGAATATATGTATTTTTGGAAATGTATTATTTTGTCTCCACTACATTTGAAAGGCAAATATTTTACTTTTGACTCTATTTCTATGAAGGTTCTCATTACTCGTTACATTTACTTTGAAGTCAGATGATTTTTTTTTGTCCATAAACTGTGATCATGCAGTTCTGTATGTGGTTTGTTTGTTGAAGTGGTTTTCCCGTACCTTTACCTCAAACATGTGTGACTCAGATTTAGCAGCTCATTAATAGAGACAGGTAGAGAGGATAGGGCATCAGCTCGCAGTTGTATATGGTTATGTGTGTTAGTAATGGCTACAGCAGCAGACTGAGATGAAGATTCCTCAGCAGATCACACATGGCCGGACCTCAAGACCACGTTTAGACTTTTGAGATAAAAAGGAGGTCTCTAAGGGGTCCTTGGCCTTACCAGTGTTGAACACATTTGCATTAGATGTTTCGTGCTCACCATCATTATTACACAATATTGAATTAATGGTGCAAACCTTCGCCTTTTTGAAAATGTGGTACAAATTTAAAGTAGGGCTCCATAATGTATATTTGAGCATGACAGGACATTAAAATTCTGTGTATGCACAGTGTTGGGAAGGTTACTTTTGAAATGTGATAGGTAAAAAGTAATGTAACTTATTACATTTGATTGCTATTTGATTATTTTTAATAACAAATGTTTTTTAAGCTGGGCAATAAAGTACAAAAAAACATCAATTTTAACCAGGCAGTGTAACCTCAACAGTGAACACACTGAATAACTTTTCACTTCTTCAATATAATGAAGAAAATATAATGTTATGTTCTATATATAAGCTTTTGTACCAAAAACAGTATGCTGGGATGTAACCCTTCTGTAATTAAAAACAGTTTGATTAGTAACTGTAGTATGATCATGCATTTTTTTCCTCAGTAGCTTTGACTTTTTACAATTACACTTATTTTGTAATTTAAATGTATAATTCTGTTACATAACATAACTAGTTATGTGTAAAGCGTAATTAAGTAGTCTTTCAAAATGTAAAACTATCACTACCGTCTTCGTTAGGGATAATAGTCTTTTTGCCCTTAGCAAAGTATTTATTAAGTATTTATTTTAATCTCATCTACTTTATACTGCTCGAAAGGCATAGAATTAAAGCTCAAACCTCTTCTTACACACTTAAAATTAATTCTTCACCACTGTGTCTGCTTTTGTTTTGCCCAAAGTCATCAGAGCTAAGACCACACAGTTTATCATTATGAAAGTTTAGCTTCTTCCTTCTCTTTTGTTTGTAGACATGCATGTTACCCAGTGGTGGAAGAACTTCTAACATATTTTACTTTAAGTTGAGCAATACCTCAGTGTAGAAATACTCTATTACAGCACTCCCATTGCCCGTTCATACAACACTCCTACCTGCACCAAGGCTTCATGGTTAACCGCTGCAGAGAGCTTAGCTTTTCTAGTTGCAGGGAACTAACTTAAATGTTAAGTTAAAGGAGTTTTGTTTTGACATCAAACCCTCTTACTTTATGCAGCAGAAAAAGCCTTAAATGCTGGACTATGTAGCTGTGAAGAGTCTGTCCTCTTCTTTTTAAATAGCAGCGTTTACACCAGCGCTTTTAGACCAGGGATCGATGTTAACAACACCAAGGTTGAAATACAAATATTTTGCATAAAGTTATTTAAAAAGAAGAGGACAGACTCTTCACAGCTACATAGTCCAGCATTTAAGGCTTTTTCTGCTGCATAAAGTAAGAGGGTTTGATGTCAAAACAAAACTCCTTTAACTTAACATTTAAGTTAGTTCCCTGCAACTAGAAAAGCTAAGCTCTCTGCAGCGGTTAACCATGAAGCCTTGGTGCAGGTAGGAGTGTTGTATGAACGGGCAATGGGAGTGCTGTAATAGAGTATTTCTACACTGAGGTATTGCTCAACTTAAGTAAAATATGTTAGAAGTTCTTCCACCACTGGGTAACATGCATGTCTACAAACAAAAGAGAAGGAAGAAGCTAAACTTTCATAATGATAAACTGTGTGGTCTTAGCTCTGATGACTTTGGGCAAAACAAAAGCAGACACAGTGGTGAAGAATTAATTTTAAGTGTGTAAGAAGAGGTTTGAGCTTTAATTCTATGCCTTCCCGCAGTATAAAGTAGATGAGATTAAAAAAAATACTTAATAAATACTTTGCTAAGGGCAAAAAGACTATTATCCCTAACGAAGACGGTAGTGATAGTTTTACATTTTGAAAGACTACTTAATTACGCTTTACACATAACTAGTTATGTTATGTAACAGAATTATACATTTAAATTACAAAATAAGTGTAATTGTAAAAAGTCAAAGCTACTGAGGAAAAAAATGCATGATCATACTACAGTTACTAATCAAACTATTTTTAATTACAGAAGGGTTACATCCCAGCATACTGTTTTTGGTACAAAAGCTTATATATAGAACATACATTATATTTTCTTCATTATATTGAAGAAGTGAAAAGTTATTCAGTGTGTTCACTGTTGAGGTTACACTGCCTGGTTAAAATTGATGTTTTTTTTGTACTTTATTGCCCAGCTTAAAACATTTGTTATTAAAAAATAATCAAATAGCAATCAAATGTAATAAGTTACATTACTTTTTACCTATCACATTTCAAAAGTAACCTTCCCAACACTGTGCATACACAGAATTTTAATGTCCTGTCATGCTCAAATATACATTATGGAGCCCTACTTTAAATTTGTACCACATTTTCAAAAAGGCGAAGGTTTGCACCATTAATTCAATATTGTGTAATAATGATGGTGAGCACGAAACATCTAATGCAAATGTGTTCAACACTGGTAAGGCCAAGGACCCCTTAGAGACCTCCTTTTTATCTCAAAAAGTCTAAACGTGGTCTTGAGGTCCGGCCATGTGTGATCTGCTGAGGAATCTTCATCTCAGTCTGCTGCTGTAGCCATTACTAACACCACATAACCATATACAACTGCGAGCTGATGCCCTATCCTCTCTACCTGTCTCTATTAATGAGCTGCTAAATCTGAGTCACACATGTTTGAGGTAAAGGTACGGGAAAAACCACTTCAACAAACAAACCACATACAGAACTGCATGATCACAGTTTATGGACAAAAAAAAATCATCTGACTTCAAAGTAAATGTAACGAGTAATGAGAACCTTCATAGAAATAGAGTCAAAAGTAAAATATTTGCCTGTCAAATGTAGTGGAGACAAAATAATACATTTCCAAAAATACATATATTCAATTTAAGTTCAGATACTCAAAAACTACACTTAAGTACAGTACCTAAGTAAATGTACCTTGTTACTGTCCACCACAGGGAGGAGACTTCACCTTCTCAAAGACAGGTTGTCGGAAAAGGCAAAATATTGTAAGATGGGATTTATATTTGTACAGTTTTATTTTATTTGGTGGATAACTTTATTATGTTCTCTGACTTATTTAGATAAATAAGTTGATTTTATTAATGGTAAATCCATACACTGTATTGTTTTTAAGTTGCTCCTGTTTTAAGTTAAAATAAGGAATCACGTTGTGGTGCACCTTCCCTTTAAGGGCAAGGATTGTTTAGATATGAGAGATGCTTCATGTGTATTCAGTTGAGTTGCGGTCCTATCTTATCTCATCTTATTGTTGCAATGGACATTAAAAAGTGACGGCTGAACGAAGATGTCCCCATGCTTTCCTTACCCACAACCCTCAGGTAATCAACCTTTTAAGTTAAGACTGGAGGAAGGCAGCCTTAAAATATGTGTATGTTAAAGTGCAATTCAAAAAATGCTTTAATTTCTTATAAAGAAAAGAAACTTTTTTAAAAATATATAAAACAGGCCCCTGCAGTAACTCTGAGTACCCCCTAGGGGTCCCGGACCCCCTGCCAAAGACCCATCCTTTGATGAATTAGATTACAATTCAGCTCAATGTGGGTTAACACCAAATATACAAGTAACACCGGTAAAGAGACACTTATTATGTTTTAATGGGCCACGATGGGTGAAAATGTCATATTGAATTTTATAGGGATTTTTTTCAAATGCGCATGCGCGGACCTTAAAGCATTATCTGCAGTGGTGAACGAGGATGAGGACGAGGCTTTGTGAGATTCTCCATTTCTCTTCGGTTAATCACAATACCAAATCAATAAATAAAATATACAATTTAAAGTACTGATATGAACCGGTGCCATCGATCACTGACGGTGTTGATCATTTCTGACTCTTGACTCCTGAGAGCACCGTCTGCTAAAATGAAGCAACCAGGAAGTGCTCCGTCTAATCGTTGCTCATAGCGATGTCTGTTATGAAACTGCTGGTCACCGCCCTGGGAAAAGCGACCGGGATCTTCACTGTCGTAATTGTTGTCGTTGCAGTGGTTTCTGAATTATTTCGACGACCCCGTTCCGGTTAAATACACCAGGTAACGAACAGCGCAGATCTCTGTTTGCTTCAATGACAGCTGCACGCGACACATGCATGCGTTAAATGCGGCTGCTGTCTCACACCAGTTACATGCAGGACGGTATGTAGTGTAACGTGAGCTAAATGCCAATTTAAGTCATGTTAATGTCAACTGCAGTGGTCCCACCACCAGTATAAACCTCCAGTATAAACGTTGTAAGGTTTTATTTATGCGAATGTGAATACAGAATAATGTGCTCTGCCTCTGTGCTTCTACATGTTTTCTCTGCCTTAAATGTTGCTTCAATAACTGTCACTTCTCAGGTACAATTCAACATGGATATATATTTGTCTTTTTTCAGATAATGCGCCTGTTTAACCCTATAAAAACCAAACTGGTTTGGTTTCTTTCAGAAAAACAAGGAAAAGGCGATAAGCAACTCATTATGACATGGCCCGATAAATGGCAAGATATTTGTTGAAAAACAAACAAAGAAAGAAAATTACCCGCAAATAAGCACAAAAATGTAAATTTAAACAAAAAAAGGACCTAAAAAATGCTAAAAATAAAAAAAAAAATTCCCCTGTAACATAAATGTACATGTATAATTATAATACTTGTATAATACATATATATAGTTAATTAAAAACAGGGATCCCACATATTTTCATGGATTTTTTTCCCCCAAACTTTCCCCTGACATTTCACATTAAATTAAAAAAAAGTTTCAGAAGAAATGTATGTGATGGTAAACAAAAATGCTGTTCCAAAACTTGTGATTGTGAAATTTCATGACTTTTCCTGGTTTTCCTTGACCATAGGAACCCTGTAAAAAGTAATTATTAGGTTGTTTCTTTTCACCTTTTTTTTTGTTTTTTTTTTTTTTTTTTTTAACTAATTTATCGCAATTTCAGGGACATGTTTTGCCAAGTTTGTTATTGTTTGTTTGTTACCCTTTGTTTTTGAAAGAAATCAAATCAATTTGCTCAGGTCTCAAAGGGTTAAATAGCTTGTAAAAGGCATCTGAACACAGCATGAGAAAAGTGATGTCAATCCAGGTTTCAAAGAGTTTAGTAATGGGACTTTTACAGTTTTTTAAATTTATTTTTTTTTAAATATTCTACCTTAGCATTCAGCTGTCTCATTGGCTGTAATGTTTTTTCACCTCATCTTGTCAGTCTTGAGAAAGACACAAATGTTGTCTGTCATTGTCAGTCATTTTTAATTTTATAGACACAAAAGAAATGTCTACATCTTCAGCAAAGTCTTTGGGTGCTCAAAGTGAAGACATTTCACTGGTACAACTTAAAGTTTTCCTTTCTGGTTGTTTTTCAAATATAAACAGTTATCAACGGTAATGCCCAACAATGACTAAGCACTTTCAGGCCTGGCACGTAGAGATGCCCAGACTTCATTTTGATCCTCTGATTGG
>NW_024632624.1:0-5048 GCF_008729295.1 Plectropomus leopardus
CAAAAATGTCAAAATATGACATTTTTGCCATACTATAGCCTTGCCTTTTCAGTCATTTTTTCGACATGCAATTTTATGGTGTTTTTGGCCGTTGTTCTCAAGATTCTTCGCTATGGCGTGTCTTACAATGCTATTTTAGGCTGTTTTGACATGTTTTCAGTGCTTTTTGGGACATGTCATATTTTGACATTTTTGCCATACTATAGCCTTGCCTTTTTGGTCATTTTTTCAACATGCATTATTATGGTGTTTTTGGCCATTGTTGCACAAATGCTATGCCATGGCATGTTTCAGCAAGCTATTTTAGGCTGTTTTGAGGTGTTTTCAGTGCTTTTTGGGACATGTCATATGTTGACATTTTTGCCATACTATAGCCTTGCCTTTTTGGTCATTTTTTCAACATGCATTATTATGGTGTTTTTGGCTATTGTTGCACAAATGCTATGCCATGGCGTGTTTCAGCAAGCTATTTTTAGGCTATTTTTGACGTATGTTTTTCAGTGCTTTTGGGACATGTCATATTTTGACATTTTTGCCATACTATAGCCTTGCCTTTTTGGTCATTTTTTCAACATGCATTTTTATGGTGTTTTTGGCCATTTTTGCAACAAACTATGCTACAGCGTTTCTACGCATGCTATTTGAGGCTGTTTTGAAGCCAGCGGTTTTTTAGGACATGTCATATTTTGACCGTTTTTGCCATACTATAGCCTTGCCATTTTCAGTCATTTTTTCGAACATGCCAATTTTTTGGTGGTTTTTTGGCCGTTTTTTGTTCTCAATGATTCTTCGCTATGGCGTGTCTTACAACGCTATTTTAGGCTGTTTTGAGGTGTTTTCAGTGCTTTTTGGGACATGTCATATTTTGACATTTTTGCCATACTATAGCCTTGCCTTTTGGTCATTTTTTCAACATGCATTTTATGGTGTTTTTGGCTGTTTTTGCAAGATTCTTCGATTATGGCGTGTCTTAGAACTGTATTTTAGGCTGTTTTGAGGCGTTTTCAGGGCTTTTTGGGACATGTCATATTTTGACATTTTTGCCATACTATAGCCTTGCTTTTTTGGTCATTTTTTCAACATGCATTATTATGGTGTTTTTGGCCATTGTTGCACAAATGCTATGCCATGGCGTGTTTCAGCAAGCTATTTTAGGCTGTTTTGAGGTGTTTTTCAGTGCTTTTTGGGACATGTCATATTTTGACATTTTTGCCATACTATAGCCTTGCCTTTTTGGTCATTTTTTCAACATGCATTATTATGGTGTTTTTTGGCTGTTTTTGCACAAATTCTATGCCATGGCGTTGTCTTAGCATGCTATTTAGGCTGTTTTGACATGTTTTCAGTGCTCTTTTTGGGGGACATGTCATATTTTGACATTTTTGCCATACTATAGCCTTGCCTTTTTGGTCATTTTTTCAACATGCATTATTATGGTGTTTTTGGCCGTTTTTCACAAATACTATGCCATGGGCGTGTTTCAGCAAGCTATTTTAGGCTGTTTTGAGGTGTTTTCAGTGCTTTTTGGGGACATGTCATATTTTGACATTTTTGCCATACTATAGCCTTGCCTTTTTTTTGTCATTTTTTTCAACATGCAATTTTATGGTGTTTTTGGCCGTTGTTTTTCAAGATTCTTCGCTATGGCGTGTCTTAGCATGCTATTTTAGGCTTTTTGACATGTTTTCAGTGCTTTTTGGGACATGTCATATTTTGACATTTTTGCCATACTATAGCCTTGCCTTTTCAGTCATTTTTTCAACAACATGCATTATTATGGTGTTTTTGGCCTGTTTTTGCACAAATTCTATGCCATGGCGTGTTTCAGCAAGCTTTTTAGGCTGTTTTGAGGTGTTTTCAGCAGTTTTTGGGACATGTCATATTTTGACATTTTTGCCATACTATAGCCTTGCCTTTTCAGTAATTTTTTCAACATGCATTTTTATAATTTTTTGGGCAAATTTTTGCAACAAACTTTGCTTGGTTTCTATGCATGCTATTTTTGGCAAGTTTTTTTCTTCGACATGCAATTTTTATGGTGTTTTTGGCCGTTGTTCTCAAGATTCTTCGCTATGGCGTGTCTTAGCACGCTATTTTAGGCTGTTTTGACATGTTTACAGTGCTTTTTGGGACATGTCATATTTTGACATTTTTGCCATACTATAGCCTTGCCTTTTTGGTCATTTTTTCCACATGCAATTTTATGGTGTTTTTGGCCCTTGTTCTCAAGATTCTTCGCTATGGCGTGTCTTAGCATGCTATTTTAGGCTGTTTTGAGGTGTTTTCAGCGGTTTTTGGGACATGTCATATTTTGACATTTTTGCCATACTATAGCCTTGCCTTTTTGGTCATTTTTTCAACATGCATTATTATGATGTTTTTGGCCATTTTCTGCAAGATTCTTCGCTATGGCGTGTCTTAGCATGCTATTTTAGACTGTTTTGAGGTGTTTTCAGCAGTTTTTTTGGGACATGTCATATTTTGACATTTTTGCCATACTATAGCCTTGCCTTTTTGGTCATTTTTCAACATGCATTTTTATGGTGTTTTTGGCTGTTTTTGCAAAAATTCTATGCCATGGCATGTTTCAGCAAGTTATTTTAGGCTGTTTTGAGGTGTTTTCAGTGCTTTTTGGGACATGTCATATTTTGACATTTTTGCCATACTATAGCCTTGCCTTTTTGGTCATTTTTTTCAACATGCATTATTATGGTGTGTTTTTGGCTGTTTTTGCACAAATTCTATGCCATGGCGTGTTTAGCATGCTATTATAGGTATTTTTGACATGTTTTCAGTGCTTTTTGGGACATGTCATATTTTGACATTTTTGCCATACTATAGCCTTGCCTTTTTGGTCATTTTTTCAACATGCATTATTATGGTGTTTTTGGCCGTTTTTCACAAATACTATGCCATGGCGTGTTTCAGCAAGCTATTTTAGGCTGTTTTGAGGTGTTTTCAGTGCTTTTTGGGACATGTCATATTTTGACATTTTTGCCATACTATAGCCTTGCCTTTTTGGTCATTTTTTCAACATGCAATTTTATGGTGTTTTTGGCCGTTGTTTTTGCTCAAATTCTTCGCTATGGCGTGTCTTAGCATGCTATTTTAGGCTGTTTTGACATGTTTTCAGTGCTTTTTGGGACATGTCATATTTTGACATTTTTGCCATACTATAGCCTTGCCTTTTCAGTCATTTTTTCAACATGCATTATTATGGTGTTTTTGGCTGTTTTTGCACAATTCTATGCCATGGCGTGTTTTAGCACGCTATTATAGGCTGTTTTGACATGTTTTTCAGTGCTTTTTTCGGACATGTCATATTTTGACATTTTTGCCCATACTATAGCCTTGCCTTTTTGGTCATTTTTTCGACCTGCAATTTTTATGGTGTTTTTGGCAATTTTTGCAAGATTCTTCGATATGGCGTGTCTTAGAACTGTATTTTAGGCTATTTTGAGGCGTTTTCAGCGCTTTTTGGGGACATGTCATATTTTGACATTTTTGCCATACTATAGCCTTGCCTTTTTGGTCATTTTTTTCACATGCAATTTTATGGTGTTTTTGGCCCTTGTTCTCAAGATTCTTCGCTATGGCGTGTCTTAGCATGCTATTTTAGGCTGTTTTGAGGTGTTTTCAGCGGTTTTTGGGACATGTCATATTTTGACATTTTTGCTATACTATAGCCTTGCCTTTTTGTCAGTTTTTTCAACATGCATTATTATGATGTTTTTGGCCATTTTTGCAAAATTCTTCGCTATGGCGTGTCTTAGCATCCTATTTTAGGTATTTTTGAGGTGTTTTCAGCAGTTTTTGGAACATGTCATATTTTGACATTTTTGCCATACTATAGCCTTGCCTTTTTGGTCATTTTTTCAACATGCATTATTATGGTGTTTTTGGCCGTTTTTGCAAAAATTCTATGCCATGGCATGTTTCAGCAAGCTATTTTAGGCTGTTTTGAGGTGTTTTCAGCAGTTTTTGGGACATGTCATATTTTGACATTTTTGCCATACTATAGCCTTGCCTTTGGTCAGTCATTTTTTCAACATGCAATTTTTATGGTGTTTTTGGCCATTTTTGCAAGATTCTTCGCTATGGTATGTCTTAGAACGCTATTTTAGGCTGTTTTGAGGTGTTTTCAGTGCTTTTTGGGACATGTCATATTTTGACATTTTTGCCATACTATAGCCTTGCCTTTTTGGTCATTTTTTCAACATGCATTTTTATGATGTTTTTTGGCCATTTTTGCAACAAACTATGCTACAGCGTTTCTACGCATGCTATTTGAGGCTGTTTTGACATATTTTCAGCGGTTTTTGGGACATGTCATATTTTGACATTTTTGCCATACTATAGCCTTGCCTTTTCAGTCATTTTTTCGACATGCAATTTTATGGTGTTTTTGGCCGTTGTTCTCAAGATTCTTCGCTATGGCGTGTCTTACAATGCTATTTTAGGCTGTTTTGACATGTTTTCAGGGCTTTTTGGGACATGTCATATTTTGACATTTTTGCCATACTATAGCCTTGTCTTTTGCGTCATTTTTTCGACCTGCAATTTTATGGTGTTTTTGGCCATTTTTTCAACCAACAAACTATGCTACAGCGTTTCTACGCATGCTATTTGAGGCTGTTTTGACATATTTTCAGCGGTTTTTGGGACATGTCATATTTTGACATTTTTGCCATACTATAGCCTTGCCTTTTTGGTCATTTTTTCAACATGCATTATTATGGTGTTTTTGGCTGTTTTTGCACAAATTCTATGCCATGGCGTGTCTTAGCATGCTATTATAGGTATTTTTGACATGTTTTCAGTGCTTTTTGGGACATGTCATATTTTGACATTTTTGCCATACTATAGCCTTGACTTTTTGGTCATTTTTTCAACATGCATTATTATGGTGTTTTTGGCCGTTTTTCCAAAAATTCTATGCCATGGCGTGTTTCAGCAAGCTATTTTAGGCTGTTTTGAGGTGTTTTCAGCGTTTTTTGGGACATGTCATATTTTGACATTTTTGCCATACTATAGCCTTGCCTTTTCAG
>NW_024632625.1:0-477 GCF_008729295.1 Plectropomus leopardus
GTGTATTTGAGTGTAATCAGTGAATTTGCAGCTCAGCTCCTACAATAAGTCTAAAATACACTGTGGAAACTAAATAGTTACAACACTGAGCTGAAGGAGGCTGAACATCATTCTTTATTGTAGTTTTTCATCTAAAAACATCGTGGCATCATGACGAAAAATGGCGAAAAATTCTGAAAATTTTTGATATTTATGTTCAGGACTGATGTTGGTTAGAAACGAACTCAATGAAAGTAGAAAATGATATAAATGTGTAATATTTTTTAACCCTTGGTTCTGAAAAATGCATTTTGTGCGCAGAGCGTGTGTGATATTAAACCAGCACTAAGGGGTTAATGACTGGACAGTAACACAATGTTTACAGTATCTGTGTGTGTGTGTGTGTGTGTGTGTGTGTGTGTGTGTGTGTGTGTGTGTGTTTATGCATTCATGCGTCTCGACAAACAGACTCAGATTCAGACGAGTTTTTACTTTATT
>NW_024632626.1:0-636 GCF_008729295.1 Plectropomus leopardus
GCCTTCATCGTCCATTTTTTTGACATGCTAAATTATGAGCTTTTTGGCCTTTTTTGGCCTTTATTCTCACTTTTTATGCTATTACACATCTCTACAACCTATTCTATGTTGTTTTCAGCCATTTTTAGGAGCGGTCAAATTTGGACTTTTTCGCCATACTATACTATTGCCTTCATCGTCCATTTTTTTGACATGCTAAATTATGAGTTTTTTGGGCTTTTTTGGCCTTTATTCCGACTTTGTATGTTATTACGCGTTTCTACAATCTATTCTATGTCGTTTTCAGCCATTTTTAGGAGCGGTCAAATTTTGACATTTTCGCCATACTATACTATTGCCTTTTTCGTCCATTTTTTTGACATGCTAAATTATGGGGTTTTTCGCCTTTTTTGGCCTTTCATTCTCACTTTTTATGCTATTACGCATCTCTACAACCTATTCTATGCTGTTTTCAGCCATTTTTAGGAGCGGTCAAATTTTGACTTTTTCGCCATACTATACTATTGCCTTCATCTGCCATTTTTTTGACATGCTAAATTATCGGGTTTTTGGCCTTTTTTGGCCTTTATTCCTACTTTGTATGCTATTGCGCGTCTCTAATACCTATTCTATAGTGTTTTCAGCCATTTTTAGGAG
>NW_024632627.1:0-850 GCF_008729295.1 Plectropomus leopardus
CGTTTTTGCAACTTTGTATGCTATGGCACGTCTCAGCACGCTATTTAATGATGTTCTAAACTATTTTCAGCTGTTTTTGGGACGTGTCATTTTTTGACGTTTTTGCCTTACTATAGCCTTGCTTCTTAGGTCATTTTTTTGACATGCCAAAATATTAGGGATTTTATCCGTTTTTGCAACTTTCTATGCTATGGCGCGTCTCAGCACGCTATTTAATGCTATTCTAAACTATTTTCAACAGTTTTTTGGACGCAGCATTTTTTTACGTTTTTGCCTTACTATAGCCTTGCTTTTTGGGTCATTTTTTCGACATGCCAAATTATAGTGTTTGTGTCCGTTTTTGCAACTTTCTATGCTATGGCGCATCTCAGCACGCTATTTAATGCTGTTCTAAGTGGTTTTCAGCTGTTTTTGGGACGTGTCATTTTTTGACGTTTTTGCCTTACTATAGCCTTGCTTTTTGGGTCAGTTTTTTCGACATGCCAAATTATGGTGTTTGCTTCCGTTTTTGCAACTTTCTGTACTATGGTGCGTCTCAGCATACCTTTTAATATGGTTTTCAACAATTTTCAGCTGTTTTTGGGACGTGTCATTTTTTGACGTTTTTGCCTTACTATTGCCTTGCTTTTTGGTCCATTTTTTCAACATGCCAAATTATGGTGTTTTTATCCGTTTTTGCAACTTTCTGTGCTATAGCGCGTCTCAGCACGCTATTTAATGCTGTTCTAAGTGGTTTTCAGCTGTTTTTGGGACGTGTCATTTTTTGACGTTTTTGCCTTACTATAGCCTTGCTTTTTGGGTCATTTTTTCGACATGCCAAATTATGGTGTTTGTGTCCGTTTTTGCAACT
>NW_024632628.1:0-787 GCF_008729295.1 Plectropomus leopardus
ATATGACATATCCAAAAAAACAGTTAAAAACCACTTAGAATAGCACGTAGAGTCATGTTTTAGTATACTGTGTTGAAAAACCACCTAAGAACTAGCCAGAAACCCAAAAAAATAGCATGTCGAAAAAATGACAAAAGAAGCAAGGCTATAGTATGGCAAAAATGTCAAAATATGACATATCCAAAAAAACTGTTGAAAACCACTTAGAATAGCACGTAGAGTCATGTTTTAGTACACTGTGTTGAAAAAACACTTATAGACTGTCCAGAAACCCAAAAAATAGCATGTCGGAAAAATGACCAAAGAAGCAAGGCTATAGTATGGCAAAAATGTCAAAATATGACATGTCCAAAAAACTGTTGAAAACCACTTAGAATAGCACGTAGAGTCATGTTTTACTATACTGTGTTGAAAAAACACTTATAAACTGGCCAGAAACCCAAAAAATAGCATGTCGGAAAAATGGCCAAAGAAGCAAGGCTATAGTATGGCAAAAATGTCAAAATATAACATGTCCAAAAAACTGTTGAAAACCACGTAGAATAGCACGTAGAGTCGTGTTTTAGTATACTATGTTGAAGAAACACCTAAAATCTGGCCAGAAACCCAAGAAATAGCATGTCGGAAAAATGACCAAAGAAGCAAGGCTATAGTATGGCAAAAATGTCAAAATATGACATGTCCAAAAAACTGTTGAAAACCACGTAGAATAGCACGTAGAGTCATGTTTTAGTATACTGTGTTGAAAAAACACTTATAAACTGGCCAGAAACCCAAAAAATAGCAT
>NW_024632629.1:0-446 GCF_008729295.1 Plectropomus leopardus
CCCAAGAAGCAAGGCTATAGTATGGCGAAAATGTCAAAAAATGACATTTCCCAAAAACTGTTAAAAAAGGTCGGAAACTGCATTAAATACCGTCCCAAGACGCACCATAGCATAGAAAGTTGCAAAAACAGCTAAAAAGACCTTGATATTGCATGTCGAAAAAATGACCCAAGAAGCAAGGCTATAGTATGGCGAAAATGTCAAAAACTGACATTTCCCAAAAACTGCTGAAAACGACTGGAAACTGCATTAAAAAGCGTGCCGCGACGCGCCATAGCATAGAAAGTTGCAAAACCAGTCAAAAATGCGATAATATGGCATGTTGAAAAAGTGACCAAAAAAGCAAGACTATAAGTATGGCAAAAACGTCAAAAAATGACATTTCTCAAAAACTGCTGGAAACAGTTGGAAACTGCATTTACTAGTGTGCCGAGACGCACCATAGC
>NW_024632630.1:0-286 GCF_008729295.1 Plectropomus leopardus
TAACAGCGAGGCTAACAGGCACTTTAAAGGCTAACAGGCTAACAGGCACTTTAAAGGAGAATAACTAGGCTAAAGGCTAACAGGCTAACAGGCACTTTAAAGGAGAATAACTAGGCTAAAGGCTAACAGGCTAACAGGCACTTTAAAGGCTAACAGGTTAACAGGCTAACAGGCACTTTAAAGGAGAATAACTAGGCTAAAGGCTAACAGGCTAACAGGCACTTTAAAGGCTAACAGGTTAACAGGCTAACAGGCACTTTAAAGGAGAATAACTAGGCTAAAGGCT
>NW_024632631.1:0-725 GCF_008729295.1 Plectropomus leopardus
AAAAACGAACATAGGACAAATATTCACGCTCAGTTCTTGTCTGTGGTCTCTCAGCTGCATCAGAGCACAGGTAACGTGTCTGACAGGTAACGCGTCTGACAGGTAACGTGTCTGACAGGTAACGTGTCTGACAGGTAACGTGTCTGACAGGTAACGTGTCTGACAGGTAACGCGTCTGACAGGTAACGCGTCTGACAGGTAACGTGTCTGATGGGTAACGCATCTGACGGGTCACGCGTCTGACGTGTCACGCGTCTGACGGGTCACGCGTCTGACGGCGTCAGCATCAGCATCTGTTTCACGTGTGAATTGTTAAACTTTATGTGGCTGCAGCGAAACTCGTCTACAAAGTCGGCAGTATTTATTTGTGGCTGCAGGAAAAGTCAAAACAGCTTTATTAATAAGTTCATTATCACAAATCACAGTTTGGGTCAGACGACATCCCTCTGACCTTAGACCCTCACACAGACTAACCAAAAACTCCCCAAAACCCTGTAAAGGCGGGAAAATAATGGCAGAAACCTCAGGAAGAGAGACTGAGGAGGACGGACAGACGAGTGATAGATGTCGTAAATAACAATGAAATTACAATGATGACAAAATGATATATCTTTATAACGTGTCCTCGAGTGCTGAGAAAGGCGCTTATAAATAAAATGTATTATTATCATTATTGTTATTATATAGGAGAGAGAGAGAGAGAGAGAGAGAGAGAGAGAGAGAGA
>NW_024632632.1:0-224 GCF_008729295.1 Plectropomus leopardus
AGCAGCATCCTGAAACGTCAGCAGCAGACACAGGAGGATACCTAGAATGTAACATGCAGACGCAGAATGACACCTAGAGCGTAACATGCAGACGCAGAATGACACCTAGAACGTAACATGCAGACGCAGAATGACACCTAGAGCGTAACATGCAGATGCGGGAGGAGACCTAGAACATAACATGCAGACTCAGGAGGATACCTAGAGCATAACATGCAGACGCA
>NW_024632633.1:0-628 GCF_008729295.1 Plectropomus leopardus
TTATATCAGGACTGAAGTTGTTTAAAACATTTTACAAAATAAATCATAAAAAAATATGAATCCATAAAATTTTATGGTGGTTTATTGACAGGCGCATTTTTGCATGTAAGGGGGAAGAGTGTAAAGTATTTTTGAAAAGCTGACATGGCACACAAAATATTAAATCAACAAAATCAACGATACTGCTAATTAATAATATATTCAAGCCTGCAAAAAAATAAAAATAAAAACCTAACATGACTTAAGTATATTTTAAAAAATCATTTTTGTGTGTGTGGGGTTTTTTTTTTTTTTTTCATTAAAAAACATCATTGGTATCCACAAAAAACTGGCATTTAAAGAGTTAACATTCTGAAAACTAACGTTTGGTATGATCAGCACTGAAGTTGGTTAAAATATTTAACAAAGAAAATCATCAAGAAATGTTAGTCCATCATATTTTTATGGCAGTTTATTGATGGACATGCTTTTCTTTCTGTGAAAGGAGGAAAAGTGTTCGTTTTTTAAAGAGGAACCAAAGGCTTAATATTAGTTTTTAACCCTTTGAAACCTAGGTTGACATTGTTTTCTTGTGTTCCTTTGGTTTCTTTTAAAACATGGGAAAATGAGCAGCAAATGCCTCACAAGA
>NW_024632634.1:0-858 GCF_008729295.1 Plectropomus leopardus
GTGTGTGTGTGTGTGTGTGTGTGTGCGTGTGTTGGCATGAGTGTGTGGGCGTGCATGCTTGTGTGTGTGTGTGTGTGTGTGTGCGTGAGTGTGCATGTGTGTGCGTGCATGCTTGTGTGTGTGTGTGCATGTCTGTGTGTGTGTGTGCGTGTGTGTGTTGGATAAATGTCAGTGTGAGCTGCTCTCTGAATATCAAACAGAAAATTTCCTGAATATTAAAACTGAAACTATTTCTCTCCAGCAGGCAATAAAAAGTTCAAACAGAGCAAAGAATCAAAAATAATATACATAGACTTTAAAACACAAACCAAACCAAGAGACAGAGACGGACAGAGAGACAGATGGAGACAGACAGAGAGACAGAGACAAACAGAGAGACGGAGAAATATTACCGAGATGGCCAGAGACACTTAGGGACACTGAGAGACAATGAAGAACACAAAGACAAACTGAGGGACACTGAAAGATACTGAGAGACAGTGAAGGACACTGAGGGACACTGAGAGACACAGAGACACTGAGAGACACAGAGAGACACAGAGAGACACAGAGAGACACAGAGACACATCATAACTAGATATCTGAGTTGATTTTACAAAGTAAGTATAAGCTGAAGGGTTTGGCTTTTTATTATTTGGTCTGCTCTCCGTGTTTGTGACAGAAGTCGGTCCAGTCTTCAGCTCTCAGAGGGTTAACAGGTGTGTTTGCTCAGAGGCTCCTCGGCAGGACGATAAACTGTCAACCAATCAGGTCAGTTTACAGCAACATCCCATAATCCCACTTGAGAGAGAGAGAGAGCGGATTACACACTTTATCCTCCGCAGTGTGTGTGTGATGTTGTTGTTGCTGTTGTTGTTG
>NW_024632634.1:874-1294 GCF_008729295.1 Plectropomus leopardus
TGTGTGTGTGTGTGTGTGTGTGTGTGTGTGTGCGTGTGTTGGCATGAGTGTGTGGGCGTGCATGCTTGTGTGTGTGTGTGTGTGTGTGTGCGTGAGTGTGCATGTGTGTGCGTGCATGCTTGTGTGTGTGTGTGCATGTCTGTGTGTGTGTGTGCGTGTGTGTGTTGGATAAATGTCAGTGTGAGCTGCTCTCTGAATATCAAACAGAAAATTTCCTGAATATTAAAACTGAAACTATTTCTCTCCAGCAGGCAATAAAAAGTTCAAACAGAGCAAAGAATCAAAAATAATATACATAGACTTTAAAACACAAACCAAACCAAGAGACAGAGACGGACAGAGAGACAGATGGAGACAGACAGAGAGACAGAGACAAACAGAGAGACGGAGAAATATTACCGAGATGGCCAGAGACACTTA
>NW_024632635.1:0-797 GCF_008729295.1 Plectropomus leopardus
TGCGGTGAGTGATGTGACTTGACATTTTAGGGTGACGCAGTGACTCGCTTTTGGTGAAGGATTGTGCGGCGTGATGCCGTATGTCAGTGCGACGCAGTGACTCGCTTTTGGTGAAGGATTGTGCGGCGTGATGCCGTATGTCAGTGCGACGCAGTGACTCGGTAGGTTGAGTGTCTGAACGCGGTGTCTTTGTGGGTTTTCTCCGGGCTGCTCCGGTTTCCCCACACTCTAAATAAAAATAATAAAAATAGAAAAATAAAATAAAGTATAATACATTTCATAAACTCTACCAAATTTCATAATTGCGTCCAGTGATGTCGCCAGGAACTCTGGCCCCCATGAAAACATTTCTCATTGGGCCCCATCAGCATGGCCAAGCCAACCTTGCACAGCTGTTAGAACCACACCTGCATTACCCAATGACCCATTAAAAGCAATAAATAACTGTAACTTTGTTTTACACCCCTGAAAATTGTGGATAAATAATCACAAGATTTAATCTAATATTTCTTCAGCAAGATCTTATATTTTTTACAAACTGCCTTTACATAGTAATAAGAAACTTGGTTAAAAAATGAATAATACATAACTTGTTTGAGAAAATTCAAAACACTTAAATGCTCAGTGGCCCTGGGGCTGATCCTGGTACTGGGGTTTACTCCGCACCCATAGCCCACTGGCGAGTCCTCTTATTTGCAAAGTCAATGATAAGGTCTTTGAAGTCTAAATTTTTGGCTACTTTGCTTCCTGTTGAGAGAAGTGCAAGGCTGTTAAGCCTATCCTGGGACATGGTTGAC
>NW_024632636.1:0-468 GCF_008729295.1 Plectropomus leopardus
ACAGAGGACCTCATCTGTGAGGGAGTTGATAGGTAGGGGAATTATGGATTTGTCAGGTGCTGAGTTTACGTCGGTACAGTGCTTTTTCCCAGTCTAACTAATGTGACAATGGATTACTTTTTGTTGTTCTTCTCAGCGACCGCATGGATTTTGCACTTTCTCTCGCCAGTTCCTCTGAAGCCCTTTGCAATTTGACCCTCACTGAACATGCCTGCTCCATGGTAAGACTGTTTTATGCTAGCTGCATTTTCCCTAAAAAAGATTTGGCTTTTTCCACATTGCCCTCCTAATACAAATGTCCATAAGCTCTGAAAGTCTTTGCTTTACTTACTTGCATTTTTGCCTAGGCCACGCATCTGCCAGCCAGCAACGTGGTCACATTGATGAAATGCTCACTGGAAAGCCACATGCCATTACCTGTAGCGGTCTGGAAGCTTTTCTTTGAAAAAGCCTCCGCTGCACTAGATG
>NW_024632637.1:0-891 GCF_008729295.1 Plectropomus leopardus
AGCCCACTACCAATTAAGCATATCAGGTGATGTGCATCTCTGTAATGGGAAGGGGTGTGGTCTAATGACATCAACACCCTATATCAGGTGTGCATAATTATTAGGCAACTTCCTTTCCTTTGGCAAAATGGGTCAGAAGAGGGACTTGACAGGCTCCGAAAAGTCAAAAATAGTGAGATATCTTGCAGAGGGATGCAGCACTCTTAAAATTGCCAAGCTTCTGAAGCGTGATCATCGAACAATCAAGCGTTTCATTCAAAATAGTCAACAGGATCGCAAGTAGCGTGTGGAAAAACCAAGGCGCAAAATATAACTGCCCATGAACTGAGAAAAGTCAAGCGTGCAGCTGCCAAGATGCCACTTGCCACCAGTTTTGCCATATTTCAGAGATGCAACATCACTGGAGTGCCCAAAAGCACAAGGTGTACAATACTCAGAGACATGGCCAAGGTAAGAAAGGCTGAAAAATGACCACCACTGAACAAGACACACAAGCTGAAACGTCAAGACTGGGCCAAGAAATATCTCAAGACTGATTTTCCTAAGGTTTTATGGACTGATGAAATGAGAGTGAGTCTTGATGGGCCAGATGGATGGGCCCGTGGCTGGATCGGTAAAGGGCAGAGAGCTCCAGTCCGACTCAGACGCCAGCAAGGTGGAGGTGGGGTACTGGTATGGGCTGGTATCATCAAAGATGAGCTTGTGGGGCCTTTTCGGGTTGAGGATGGAGTCAAGCTCAACTCCCAGTCCTACTGCCAGTTTCTGGAAGACACCTTCTTCAAGCAGTGGTACAGGAAGAAGTCCGCATCCATGATTTTCATGCAGGACAATGCTCCATCACACACATCCAAGTACTCCACAGCGTGGCTGGCAAGAAAGGGTCTAAAAGAA
>NW_024632638.1:0-648 GCF_008729295.1 Plectropomus leopardus
CTGTCTGTGTGTCTCTGTTGTCTGTCTGTCTCTGTGTGTCTCTGTCTCTGTGTGTCTCTGTCGTCTGTCTGTCTCTGTGTTTCTCTGTCTGTCTCTGTGTGTCTCTGTCTCTGTGTGTCTCTGTCGTCTGTCTCTGTGTTTCTCTGTCTGTCTCTGTGTGTCTCTGTCGTCTGTGTGTCTGTGTCTGTCTGTCTGTGTGTCTGTCTCTGTGTGTCTCTGTCGTCTGTGTGTCTGTCTGTCTGTCTCTGTCTGTGTGTCTGTCTCTGTGTGTCTCTGTCGTCTGTGTGTCTGTCTGTGTGTCTGTCTCTGTGTGTCTCTGTCTGTGTGTCTGTCTCTGTGTGTCTCTGTGTGTCTCTGTCTGTGTGTCTGTCTCTGTCTGTGTGTCTCTGTGTGTCTCTGTCGTCTGTGTGTCTGTCTGTCTGTCTCTGTCTGTGTGTCTGTCTCTGTGTGTCTCTGTCGTCTGTGTGTCTGTGTGTCTGTCTGTGTGTCTGTCTCTGTCTCTGTGTGTCTCTGTGTGTCTCTGTCTGTGTGTCTCTGTCTGTGTGTCTGTCTCTGTCTCTGTGTGTCTCTGTGTGTCTGTGTCTCTGTCTGTGTGTCTGTCTCTGTCTCTGTGTGTCTCTGTGTGTCTGTCTCTGTGTGTCTGTCTCT
>NW_024632639.1:0-327 GCF_008729295.1 Plectropomus leopardus
TTACTGTGTGTGTGTGTTTATGTTACTGTGTGTGTGTGTGTGTGTTACTGTGTGTGTGTGTGTGTGTGTATGTTACAGTGTGTGTGTGTGTGTGTATGTTACTGTGTGTGTGTGTGTGTGTGTGTGTGTGTGTGTTACTGTGTGTGTGTGTGTGTGTGTGTGTGTGTGTTACTGTGTGTGTGAGAGTGTGTGTGTGTGTATGTTACAGTGTGTATGTTACTGTGTGTGTGTGTGTGTGTGTGTGTGAGAGTGTGTGTGTGTGTTACAGTGTGTGTGTGTGTGTGTGTGTGTGTGTGTGTTACTGTGTGTGTGTTACTGTGTGTGTGT
>NW_024632639.1:410-606 GCF_008729295.1 Plectropomus leopardus
GTGTGTGTGTGTGTGTGTGTGTATGTTACTGTGTGTGTGTGTGTGTGTGTATGTTACAGTGTGTGTGTGTGTGTGTATGTTACAGTGTGTGTGTGTGTGTATATGTGTGTGTGTTGCTGTGTGTGTGTGTGTATGTTACTGTGTGTGTGTGTGTGTGTGTGTGTGTGTGTGTGTGTGTGTGTGTGTGTTACCCAGG
>NW_024632640.1:0-618 GCF_008729295.1 Plectropomus leopardus
AAAAAAGATTTTTTTTTGTTTTTATTTAATTGGGGTTTTTTTTTCGTTTTCTTTAAAAAACATCTCTTTCATTAATATTTTCATAAATTAAATTTTCTGTTTCTATAAAACATATTACACAGGTATTAATTTATAAAACATATTAAACAGCTATTAATTTATAAAACATATTAAACAGGTATTTATTTATAAAACATATTAAACAGGTATTTATTTATAAAACATATTAAACAGGTATTAATTTATAAAACATATTAAACAGGTATTTATTTCTAAAACATATTACACAGGTATTATGGGATAATGTATGAAACAGTTTTTAATGTATGAAACATTTTAACAGGTATTAATGTATGAAACATATTAGCAGGTATTAATGTATGAAACGTATTGAACAGTTTTTAAGGTATGAAAATTTTTTAATGGGTATTAATGTATGAAACATATTAGCAGGTATTAATGTGTGAAACACATTGAACAGTTTTTATTGTATGAAACATATTAACAGGTATTATTGTATGAAACATATTAGCAGGTATTAATGTATGAAACATTTTAACAGGTATTAATGTATGAAACATTTTAACAGGTATTAATGTATGAAACATATTAACAGGT
>NW_024632641.1:0-736 GCF_008729295.1 Plectropomus leopardus
TTGGTATGATATGTCTGTTTGTCTGCCTTTAATTTACTCACAGATAAATGTAGATAAATAATATATTTCAAGTTTGTTACATTATTACTTTGTAAATTATTATTGTCAAAAATTAGCAATTTTCATTCAACCATGGTCTAAAACTGCTATAAAATTGTGAAAAACTGACCAAGGAGACTGTAATCGTCTCATTGTCAGGTGTAGAAAACTAAATAAAAAATGAAAAAAATCATAATTTTGAAATAGTTTCAACACATATCATTAAGAAATGCTTTGTAGATTCAAGCAAGGTATTTTTTTCTATCTTGTTAAAAACAAATCAGTTTTTTTCAGTGGATAGGTGTCTTGTTCACAGTGCGGAGGTTTTGTACACCGCGGCCACTCTTATGAGTTTGTATCACTGTGGTGGACTTTTGTGGAGGAACCAAATCATCGTTGACTGTTAGTACCAGTGATTTTTATTTTTTGGCAACACATAGCAAATATAGCTTTTATCAGGCCATTTAATGAGACTTTGATTAAGTTCTTTGTTGTATGTTGTTGATATATTTTATTAATTTTATGAGGTGAGGTTTGTTGTGCAGTTTGATAAGCAACTTTGCAGCAGTTAATATTACTTTTAAACTGCACAGAGTTCAATTATAAGAAATGCAAAATAATTTTTTTTCAAACCCATATTTTTTGTTTTAATGTTGTTTTATGTGTCATATGGTCAAGTAAAAAATGCTGAAAACTT
>NW_024632642.1:0-883 GCF_008729295.1 Plectropomus leopardus
CACATTTTGACATTTTTGCCATACTATAGCCTTGCCTTTTCGGTTATTTTTTCAACATGCTACATTATGATGTTTTTGGTCGTTTTTGCAAAATACTCTGCTGTGGCACATCTTGGCACACTATTTGATGTTGTTTTGAGATGTTTTTAGCTGTTCTTGAGAAATGTCATATTTTGACATTTTTGCCATACTATAGCCTTGCCTTTTCGGTCATTTTTTCAACATGCTACATAATGATGCTTTTGGCCGTTTTTGCAAAATACTAAGCTATGGCACGTCTTGGCACACTATTTTATGCTGTTTTGATATGTTTTTAGCTGTTTTTGGGACATGTCATATTTTGACATTTTAGCCATACTATAGCCTTGCCTTTTCGGTCATTTTTTCAACATGCTACATTATGATGTTTTTGGTCATTTTTGCAAAATACTATGCTGTGGCACGTCTTGGCACACTATTTTATGCTGTTTTGGGATGTTTTTAGCCGTTTTTGAAACATGTCACATTTTGACATTTTTGCCATACTATAGCCTTGCCTTTTCCGTCATTTTTACAACATGCTACATTATGATGTTTTTGGTCATTTTTGCAAAATTCTATACTATGGCACGTTTTGGCACAGTATTTTATGTTGTTTTCTCGCGTTTTTAGCTGTTTTTGGGACATGTGATATTTTGACATTTTTGCCATACTATAGCCTTGCCTTTTCGGTCATTTTTTCAACATGCTACATTATGATGTTTTTGGCCGTTTTTGCAAAATGCTTATGCTATGGCCTTTCTCTACACAGTATTTTTTGCTATTTTGGGGTGTTTTTAGCCGTTTTTGAAACATGTCACATTTTGACATTTTTGCCATACTATAGCCTTGCCTTTTCGGTTAT
>NW_024632643.1:0-922 GCF_008729295.1 Plectropomus leopardus
GGTGGAGTGTTTTGCTGCAGTGTGTCTTCAGGTCCTCTCCATTTACATTTCAACACGGATTTCATATGCTCTTAAGTTTGGAAGTTTGGAGATGCAGTGAAAACAAAAGGGGGGGCAGCATTGTTTTCTGAAGCACTCAGTTTGGTTTTTTCATCTGCTTTGAGAAATGTCAACAGCGGCATCAACTTGTAAAGAAATAGCACTGCTTTAGTTTTTTACAAGGGCTGTCAAAGGATACATATTTTAGATCATGATTAATCGCAAAATATCAATAGTTACTGATGATTAATCACATTTTGAATCACATTTCAATTACACTATTTTGCATTTGAAAACCATAATGAAGTCCATATTGACAAGCAATTCTTGCAAGATTGTCTGAATTAGAATCAAATGACAGCAAAAAACTACATGGGTCTAGCACAAAGACGCACATTTTACGCACATTTACCCCCCCCCCCCCCCCCTCATGGGATGCTAGCATAACATGGATTTCTCGTCTTGATTCTGACGATAGCAGATAGAAGAATTGTGATCACTGTGAAGTTCAAATTTGTAGTTTTGAGTGAATTAGCTCAACAACTACTGGATAGACCGCCATGTTTAAAGACAGACTCTGGGTCAGAGTCAAGCTCCGGTGCGTCCACCATTTCCTACCGAAGCTCCAGCAATGTGAAGAAGGCCCCGGGTCGAAAGGCGTCCAGCCCAGAAGGGGGAGGAGAAGCTGGTGAGAGCCAGCCCGTGAACAAAAAGGAAGAAAAGAAGAGGAAGAAGAAGGTGGACAGCCTGATGATGAAGTACCTGTACCGGCCAGGCAGTGACTGAGGCAGGCAGTAGGTCGTTGCCCGAGACGGACTTAGCTTGAAGAGTGTTTCTGATGCATGATGTGACCTAACCAATCAGAGACCTTACACTCTGATCA
>NW_024632644.1:0-624 GCF_008729295.1 Plectropomus leopardus
ACCCATCCCAAAAACAGCTGAAATCTGTTGCAAACCACTTAAAATAGTGTGCTAACACACGCCATAGCATTGAAAGTTGCAAAAACGGCTGAAAACACCATGAATTAGCATGTCGAAAAAATGACCCAAAATCCAAGGCTATAGTAAGGCAAAAATGTCAAAATTTGACCCAACCCAAAAACAGCTGAAAACTGTTGCAAATCACCTTAAATAGCTTGCTAAAACACGCCATAGCAAAGAAAGTTGCAAAAAAGGAAGAAAACACCATGAATGAGCATGTCGAAAAAATGACCCAAAATCCAAGGCTATAGTAAGGCAAAAACGTCAAAATTTGACCCAACCCAAAAACTGCTGAAAACTGTTTCAAGCCACCTTAAATAGTGTGCCAAGACATGCCATAGCAAAGAAAGTTGCAAAAAATGGCCTAAAACATCGAATATGTAACATGTCGAAAAAATGACCCAAAATCCAAGGCTATAGTAAGGCAAAAATGGCAAAATTTGACCCACACCAAAAACAGTTGAAAACTGTTGCAAACCACTTGAAATAGTGTGCTAACACACACCATAGCAAAGACAGTTGCAAAAACGGACAAAAACACTATAAAGTAGCATCTCAAAAAAA